>NC_133204.1:9168280-9183280 GCF_958299795.1 Porites lutea
TCACACATCCCATGTAAAAAATGTATAATGTACGGAAGTGCTAGGTCTCTTACCTCTGAAAAGTTTTCTCTGAAGTTACTTAATCCCGACCCCTTCTCTAATGTTTTCCGACAACCAGCATATCCGTTCCCACTGATAAAAAAAAGCTAGGGAAAGGGCCAACAACTGTAGGTGTCTTCCAGACTCGAGGGTGAGTTGGCTGCACTTGTAGTCTATTTCTACTTTTCAACAGCCACAGCACATGAACTTGAACTGCGTAGCGCCACCAATTCCTCTCTTGCTGTATGCTGTTAAGACAAGCTTTCCTACATAAAAAGTTTGTAAGGGTACAAAAAAGTGAAAGAAGGTATAACTTCGTGAAATACAGTGAGATCCCGTTAATGTGACCACTGTTGGGCCACAAAACTGTGGTCATAACGTGGTCATATTAACAGGATCTTCAAATTAATAAAATGACCAGTGTTTTTTACATTTGGGTCAAAAGATTGTGGCTGTGATGAAGAGGTGGTCGTATAAACAGGGAAGTCATAAGGCGGGTTCCACTGTCCAGTGCAACACCATTAATGAGACCACTGTTGGGCTAGCCTGCGAGGAAGCTCTCCATTTCGGGGATATAGTGAAAAGTGGACAGATGAGAGGCATGCAAGAGGAGATGCGAAAGCGGGGGAGAGAAAGGAGAGCTTGCAACGATCACTCATAAATTTTCATTTCCACCCTGGAAACACCGCGACACCGCAAAGCGTTAAAACTGTCACCGCAAACGTGCTGCAGATTAGAAAAGTGACAACTGCCTATCAAGTTCAGACAGCCGAGGGAACAGAATTTATTTATTTGTTCAATCGCTTTCACAACAGCTTTCCACTGCATCAGAGCAATGTTGTTTACCACTGAATTGAACTTGAACATACCCGCTCAAATAAGAACTCAATACTTTGATTCTCGTTTCATTTACATTTGACAAGTTGTCTACATTCAGAAGATTTAAAGGAGAACTGAAGTAAAAAATAACCATTTTTTAAATTTATGCTTAAGACCCCAACATTAATGTTTGACGTCTTTTTTGTGCTGTTTTGCCTTTTTTCCTACTCGAAAAAATTGTTTTGCTCGCTGTTATGGGCCTTTAGCATTGCGAATCAGAATTGGCCCGTCAGCGGTTGTTTTCGAAGCATGTGACGTCAACTATGGGGAAGAAAGGCGATGCTCCACAAAAAGCCTACTAAAGGTCTTTTAAGCTGAAGAACTTAAGCTCGATGTCCAGGTGTCTTCAAGGGAAAATTGTACCGAAAATGCCATGGATAACATATTCTCTCGGGATAAAAGTGTGAATGACGCAACGTTGGCGCGACACTGTAAACAAGAACCGCGGAGGTAACTTAGGTTTACTGTACATCTGTTTGGAAGACATACTTGTAGCAGAAATATTAACAAAGTAACAAATATGAAATTTGTACATCAAGGATTTTAATTAGTTGCAACAACTTGTAAGCGTCAATTTGTTTTGTAATTAAACAGTCTCTTCTTCTCTGATTTTGATCAATTAAAGTGTTCCCTTCATTACAGGCTGTACAGCTTACAAACTTACCCGCTGCTTGTTTATTATTTGTAGACGCACCGGCAGGAGTTGCGATAATTTAACGTTTTAATGAGGTTATTTAGTATGAAACTGGATCGTTTGGACTACGGTGTTCTGTGTTATTCTCGATCTTTTTAGCTGTATTTCTCATTGGAATTGTTTAATCATTTTCTAAATCTGGGGTGGTAATAGAGGCTAATTCCTTCTATTGCAGTTCATTAGCTCTGTGTCATCCTCTCACCCTGCCCTACCTGTTGCTGTTGGAGAACCTAGTACTTCAAGTGCATGTGACCAAACAGCCAGCCCCAGTGAACAAGTTCTTGAAGAACCTGAGAATGTGAAGATCGCATCGCTTCCTACTAGCTCACCTATAGAGACACATGATTTTGGATGTCAAGTTAACACTCGGGGAGAGTCTTATGCTGAAATCAGTAGGGATCCAAACACCTGACTTCTTTAGTCTTTGTGACCAGTACAGTCAGACCGAACCAGGTCTTTTTGATAGGGAAGCCTGGTTCTTTAACGCTGAAGAAGAACCAGGCAGTGAAAATGAGTGTATTGAAAATGCATCCCCTCCCAAAGACTTATCTTATATCCCCTCTAAAAGTGATGAAAGTGTTGATGATGATGGGAAACAAGGTTCAATAGCAGTACCATCAAAGTTGAAACCTCAAACTCCCCAAAATGACACCAAATTCCTAGTATTTATGGAACAATTGGATGATCTTTTGCATCGATGTCCTACATGTGGGGCAGTAGTAAGCAAAAAAAGAAACGTCCACTCGGGAAGTCAACTATGTGTTACCCTAGCTAAAATGTAAAAGTGGGCACATATAAAATTTGGAAGAGTCAACCCATGCTCAAAGGGATGGCTGCTGGAAACTTGTTACTGGCTTCAGCAATTTTACTAAAGGAGCAACATACACAAAAATAGCATCTCTATCTGAAATTTTTAACTGGCAAATTTTTAGTGAAAAGACATTTTACAACATTCAAAACATGTACTTATTTCCTGTGATTAATGAGGCTTGGGAGCGGAACAAAATTCTGTTTTCAGTGAGCTTGAAATTGAAGACCTGTGGCTGTCTGGAGATGGTCGATGCGACAGTCCCGGACACAGTGCTAAGTATGGGACATACACCATGATTGATCAACTAAGTGACTTTCAAATTGTTCAGGTTAGTGAGGTGACCAGCAGCAACGCAATGGAAAGGGAGGGGTTCAAAAGGTGCATGGAGAATATTCATGACAGAGGAGCCAACATAAAAGTAGTCGCTACAGATCGCCATGTCAGTATACGGTCTGACATGAAAAAGAATTTTCCGCATTTGCAACACCAGTTCGATGTTTGGCATGTGGCAAAAAGTATCTCCAAAAAACTCACAGAAAAGGCAAGAGGAGGCGTCGCTGGTTGCACTCAATATTGAGAAAAAATTTCAAGCCAACCACTGGACACCGAGTATGTAGCTTGCATTTCAAAGGAGGAAAAAAACTTACATGAACAATGTTCCTGTTATTTTTCCTTTGGCAAAATCTCATCCCAGGCGGTCACCCGTACCAAGGAGAAAACTAATTGTTAACAAATCTTCGACATCCAACTAAGAGATGCAGCCTTCACCTAGTTTACCAGCTTCAACCACTACATCAAAGGCTGATGAGTCCGAGCGTGATCGTCAAGAGATTGGACGATTGAGAGAAGAACTGGGAAGGGTTTTACATTTAAAATGATCGTTGGAACGGGATCTGTCTATCCTTAAATTTGGTTTAAAGTGTTTTAAAGAATCAGACAAGGATATGATCTACACTGGCCTGACCTTTGGTCAGTTTGTGGCTTTACTCAATTCCTAAATGCCTATGGTATTTGTGATCATTTAAATTACTGGGGCTCTGATTATGCTAAGGTACAATTACCTGATATAGAAAAGAAGGGACAAAAGCGCTTCTTAGAGCCTGATGACGAGCGTTTTCTGACATTGTGAAGATTGAGGGTTAATATGCCAGAGAAAGTACTGGCTGATAACTATAATATTAGTGTATCGGAGGTCTCAAGGATTTTTGCTACCTGGCTCGACTTACTTTTTTCAAGGTTAATTCAACTTCCTGTTTGGGCTACGAGAAGAGCAGTTGAAGAAACAAAGCCTGAAGTTTTTCGGCAGAAATACCCACTCACAAGGGTCGTCCTTGACTGTACCGAATTATTCATTGAAAAGCCCTCATGTTTCCGTGCACAATCTGAAACTTACTCTTCATATAAGTCCCACAATACAGCCAAGGGTCTTGTTGCAATAGCACCTAATGCTGCTTTAACCTTTGTGTCAGATTTGTATGGAGGTCATTGTAGTGATAAAGTTATTGTTGAGCATTGTGGCATTCTACAGCGTCTTGAAGAGGGTGATGTATTAATGGCAGATCGTGGTTTTGAAATCCAAGACCTATTAGCCTCGAAGAAAGTTTACCTTAATATTCCACCCTTCATGAGAAGTAAAGACCAGCTAAATCCTGATGAGGAAGATGAAACCAGGGAGATTGCATCAGTTCGCATACACGTGGAACGGGCTATTAAAAGAGTGAAAAACTTTAACATTCTTAAACAGATAATACCAAATTCTATGGCTGAAGATGTTGACAAAATTTGGAAAGTTTGCTGTTTACTGGCTAATTTCAAGGGGCCACTGGTAGTATGGTCAAGGCCCCTTGAAATTAGGCAGTACAGGGTGTCCCAAAAGTTCGTTCCTCTGATCTCATGCACTATAACTTTTGATCATATGTTTATTTTTAAATGAAATATCTAGAAGCTGTTTATTTCTCTATCAGGTTCATGTACTCAGAATTTCAGTAACTAGCATGCCCTTTTTTGTTTATTTATCACATTCGGTAGCGGTTTTGGCATGGAGTGGGATACAGCTTGTAGACCCACAGATGATCTATTCTGAGCTTTTTTATCACCTGGTGCGCAGGAGCCAGTTCAACCTCCAAACAATATTTGTTTAGTTTAGGCAGCTGAAAAAAAATATATATCTTGGGTATTCATCCAAAAGAAGATAACCATCCCCGGTCCCCTTCCACAGCAAGACATTTTTACTTCTCTTCAAATTTGAGACGAGCTGAGCGTTACTTGGCAGACTAAGCAGAGGTTTTTTTGGCCATCTCAGTGGCCTTTAATTTGAAGCATTCGCTTTTCATGAACCTGTTCTGGAATTAGCTTTGCTAACTATGTGAGAACTTCCTCGTCGAGTCTTCTATTTTATATCTACCCTTCTTTAAAAATATTTTAGCTGCTTTATTCAGGACTTTTAGTATTCCCCTTCGTTTCTTGCCTTCAAAACTTTCATTTCTCTATGATCATTTTACCACCCAACATTTTCATTTTTCCAGTTTTTTAGCAGTTATTACAGCAGATAAGCTAGTAAATCGAAGTAAACATGCTTATGTTCTCACGTAGCTGAACTTTTTTTCGTTAAGGGGGTTTATTTTTCGTGATATTCACAAAATACTAGGAAGGAGTTCGAGCAATTCGGGATATAAAATACAAAAAGTATGTGGCTGGAAAATATACTTGCGCACGCAAGTACACAAATCAGATATACGAGTCAAAAGATGGCACAATAAGTATGAAAATAGTGAATTAGATTGAAAGACAACTTTTGCTTGAATGATTTGCTTACCAAGTCTAATCGTACTGAAATACAGACTTATAAAGTAGAGGAACGAACTTTTGGGACACCCTGTAAACAGCAAACTTTCCAAATTTTGTCAACATCTTCATCTTTTTAAAATAACTTCCTGATTTGTAAGAAGTACAAGGTACATAATATTGGTGTACAGGATTTATCCCCCAAAAAAGTGTTTGATAAAGTAAACATGTTGTGCGAAAAAGGGAAATAAGCACCAAAGAGAAAAGATTTTGACATTTCTTTAAAAACGTCGCATTGGTAGCATAGGAAATGCATGAAAAACAGTGTGGAGAATATGCATACAGATGCCAGGGTATAAAGGTTTAATTGAGGAAATATGGTATTTGTAATTTGACAGTAGTAGTAGAGGACATATTGAAACTTAATGCAAATGTATATCTTCCAGATAAATAATTTTCATGCAACAGGTGAAGGTACTTAGAATATTACAGGTTTGTCAGAAGTGGCCAGTTGCCATCAAAACCATCACCTACTTAACTATAGAGGCTGGTTATTCTGCTCGGTAGTTGTTCACAAGATGTGATGAACTGTTAAAAATTGCCACTTTTAAAAAATCACCTGTCAACTCACAACATTCTGGTAACGCTAAATGGGCGAATAAACGTAATATCAAGTTAACAAACCGATGGCTTATCTCAGTGATTACATAAATATCTGCAGTCATTGAACTTAATCAACTCTTTGCATAGTTCTTAAACCTATAGACATTATTTCCTGGGTGATTATTTTCAGTCATTTATAGGAAAAGATCTTTGGGTACATAGGGATTACTCTCTTCATGCGCCCAGTTAGTAGCTCAGGAACCATAGCATTGAGATAAAAGTCAAGAAGCTTTCTCCTGAGTGCTTCCCAGAATGTAGGATCAAAGAAAATTCTGTCAATGTGTATATCCTCACGATTCATGAAATAAGTGCAATTAACAAAATCACGCCATGGCTTTCTAGTTATTGCCATACCCCGCTGAACTTGTTTATAGTATAAATGTTTTTGTTTGAGCCTGAGTCCTGATTCTGTAATCTCCAAGAAGAAATTCTTGGTGTGTTTTGCAAGAACTTCATGTAATAAAGTTTGCTTTGTACCCACTTGTTCCTTTAACTTTGATGGGAATAACTTGTTTTTTTGCCTCAAGGCTTCCAGTTGGATGATATTTATTTGTTGAATCACTGACTTCACCATCAACACTTAAAGCCAGCACAGGATTATCCTTATCAATAACAAGGCCTTTATCTTTATCTTTTTGACCTTTGTTTTTTTGATGTTGAAAGTATTTACCTATGATGACTGGTTCCATTTCCAACCCCACTTGACACTGATATGGTATATTTGGCCTGCCGTTGTACTGAAACTCATCCCTCACAAGCCTATCAGGGGGTGTAGTTACTCTTCTGTTTCTGATTTCACCAAATTTCGATGCAGTTAGTCTTCCACATCTGTATTGAAACCAATCTGAGTTGCTAGATTGCCCTCTTGTTTTTTCCTCAACAGTGTTGATACCATCTTCAGTTATTTTGATGGTTTTCATGTACTCTTTACAAAGTGCTATAAAGTTCTCATCAGTTAAATCCAAGTCATCTGGGTAGCACTGTGTGGGATCGGGTATGGTAAAGTTACTATTGCTTTGAAAATCAGGATCATCATTTAAAGTTTCCTCAGAAATCATAGCTTCATCAGTTTCAGTTTCTACAATCATGCTAGTTTCAGTCTGTTGTTCAGGTAAGTTAGAAATTGCTACAGAATGGGAAATGATTAATTCTGGTAAAACGTTGATGTCTAATGGCTCACACTGATTTTCACCAAAACAATGTACTGGAGCTTTCTTGAAAAGATGATCTAATTCACATTTAGAAGCTTCTATCCCTGTCTGAGTTTCATTTCTTTTATGTTTACCAGGTAAATAATCATGATCAACAAGAACAGTGTGTTTAGCTAACTTATCTTCTATTGTTTTCACAGTTACAGGCTGCCAATCATTGCCTTGTAACATATTGAGAATTACTGCATTTGACTCCTTGATCTGTTTTCTTGTAACCTGTAGAGCAAAGGAGGGACATGATGAATATGCCTCTTTCTCGTTTTTCCTTTCAGTCCTTTTTTCAGTCTTCTTTCTTTTGTCAGCATCATAATCATGCTTTATCATCAGTATATCTTTGAAAAGAACTGGAACGTTTGAGGTTCGTTGGGTTGGTTTATGCCATTGCTGAGGCCTTTCTGTGCAAGAAGTGTTTGGAGGAATCTGCCCAAGGCCACTTTCAGAGAAGTCAAGTATGTAGTCAAAATTAAATGTACCCTGAGTTTCAATAAGCTTGATAAATAAAACTATTTTATACTTACATCTTAGCCCACTTAACAAGTAATTAAACGTAAAATCGCGCATATAAGAACCTATACTGATTTAAGAACCCACAGGCTGAAATTTGGCATTTAAATACCCAATTATAAGAAGCTCTTCAGCCTGGCAAAGAAAAAAGTTCCTTACACAAAAAAATCACTCCAATTTCGATGGTAAAATTCTCGATTTGAATTGTCTGACAAACGTTTGCCAAAAAGTTATTGTGTATATGTTTTCTTTGATTTATTTATTATTTGGTTGAATTTTCACTAGAAGTATGTTTCCCATAGAGTTACTGTGCAATATAGACGATTCAAATTCTTATATCTTATTTCAATAAATATAGAAATGTATGGATGATCTTCTTGGACCATGATTATTTGCACATATGTATTTGAAGTACAATATTTCAGCCAGAGGTTACACTATGACAACCTCCGAAAAATAAAAAACTTTTAAGAACCTAATAACTATGAATTGTGAAAAACTACCCTAAAATATAACAACCTGTTCAGCCCGACCTCGAAAATTCTAGGTTCTTATATGTGAGTTTTTACTTTGTTTGTTTATTAGACAGACACCATGAAGCAGATGTTAAACATTATAAATTTGACAGCATATGAACATCACCCACAAACAAACATAAATATAAATTTAAATTCAAATTAATATGAACGAAATACAAATTTTCCTTTAGGTGAAATACATGCTGGCCGATTGCCAAGTAAAAAAAAGTACACAAAAGTGAACAAGTAAACAAACCAACAAATTTGGTAAAAAGGAGTACACTGTATTTATGTTGTGGAATATGCAGAAACAAAGTTAAATTCAATAAACATACCTAACCTAAATCATAGGGGAAAACTTGATGCATTGCTTGGCAAGTTTTACTTTGGAAAAACTTCACAAACAATTTAATTTTCCTAAAAGGAATTAAATTAGTCAAAACTATGGCGTCTCCTCTTTGGCCTGGATGACTCTTTGGTTCAGACAATGGACTACTCCACAAACCGCAAGTAAAGCAAGAGGGTGAAAGTGATGGAGGCCATCCCTTGATATCCATGGAATGTGCCTGGCCAATGACAGCACTGGGTATTTGTAGGGGCAGGGATCTCTTCATGTTCAGTTGAACAGTTGGTAAACGGCTGACAGTATCCAAAGAATTATCAGTGCTATTTGTACTGATTGTTCCTGATTCTGTTGACGATGACGTGGATTCCATCGATCCAGAAGCAGATGCTGATTCTAATGCTGATGGAGTGGATTCCATTGATCCAGAAGCAGATGCTGATTCTGTTGATGATGACATGGATTCCATCGATGCAGAAGCAGATGCTGATTCTGTTGCTGATGACGTGGATTCCATCGATCTAGAAGCAGATGCTGCAATAGATGTAGTCTTCTCAAAAGTCTCATTAGTTACGATCCTAAGGCTAATTAATACATGATAATACGTGTATGTGATATATTTTTTGCTTTGTTTTGTTTTGCCTTTGCAACAAATGTTTTGCAGTCCTTAGAACAACATCTGAGGGCATGTTCCTGCACCTTCACATGTCAATACCCGGTAGGATTATTTGATGAGACATGTCCAAAGACACAGAACATTAAAGGAGAAACTTTCACAGCTAATGGTAGATTTCCTGATAACTCCTTGAGTCTCAACAAATCACTCCTCATTGTGTCACCACACTGGTATCCCTGCAAGTCAGGAAAATCAAAGTACTGTTTTTCTGGTTGAACAGCAGATTCAATGGTCTACACATTCTCACATGTGAATAGAGATGAAGAACTGCTGTTTACCATCACCGCACGGGCTTGTTTTGCACAGGTGGTGTAAGCAAATAGTGCTTGGAGAATCATATCTACAGTCCTTGATGACGAGACATCTGTCATCATGGTTTCTGGTCTTGCCCGAGTAGAATTTCCATGGACCAACAGTCACTGAAGTGCACAATGGTATGTCCATTTTGGGTTTCTTGGGATTTTTGGGAATATAAGTGCCTCCCAAATAGAATCCAGAATTGGTACACTTAGGCTCTTTATACCGATTGGCATCTCCGAAAAGACAGTTTGGACATTTGCCCTTGCCTCGCTCACAAGAATCCTATAAAGTGAAAGATAAATATTGTATTATAAATAACATGGCTATCTAAATAAGGGGTCCAAATAATATTAAGACTATCACATTAACACTGAGACTTTGGCTGGGGCTCCAAGCAGATAAAAATAAATAACTGTAAGCTGAGAAAGAAAAAAAAGGCTCAAGTTAAAAACTATTCCCCTTATTGCACTTGCCACACAGGCTATATTCAACCCTAAACAACCAGTTACATCAGTGTTCTTTGAAACTAAGCTTATATTCAAACGAGCATGATTCAGTTAAGAAATTCCGAGAAATGATTGTACGTTGTTAGAGATAATTTAACAATCATTTGGATGTTTGCAAAAATTTCCCCCCAAAACTTAATTACACTAAACACAAAGCAAAAAGCAAACTGAATAAAAACTGGGCGGAGAAGGCAGGAGTAGCAAGGAATTAGAAGAAAGAGACAAACGTAACAGCTGGGAGGAGAAAATGGGCAAACTTCTATTAAACAAGAATGCTAAAATTTACAGCTACACACATGTATCCCCAGACTGGGAGGTCAGTTGACCATGATCAATGACGTCAAGCTTTCATGAAGGCTGTGACTTTCAATGGAAACTAGCAAAGTTTAAAAGGTAATTTTGCCACTCCCTTGCGAAAAATTAACAACTTTGATAAGATAAGAGACTGATGCTGCCCAACCTTCTCCTGGGCTATGCTTGTTATGGTATGGCTGTGTCAGTCCAAGCATTTTTAACTAATGCAACAAATTTAAACAAAATACAAATGCAGACCCGTGTTTGTCCAAAAATGTATGATTTGTAGTCAATTACATGAATCTTTGTCATCAATGATGAACTCATTTTGATCAGTATCTGAAAGTTTTTAAAATATGTCGGTTCATTTATGGCTTTTTTTGGTTTCTGTATAGAGGTGAGATCCGATGCATGACTCATTTCAAATATTTGCTCAGTTAAAACTTGAAATTTTGTGCGTATAAAGCTTACCATCTACAATCCTGGACAAAACTACTTGAGAAGGTTTTCCCCATCATGTCCACTTTCCTACGCAACAAAACTATTTCCAAAACGACGCCTTTGCGGAAAGAAAAGCCCTTCCCCCAATTCAATGTTGCTTCCCACAAACGCCCAGGGATCAGGCTTTCTTTTGAATACACAACAACATTGCTTTCAGGGGAAGGGGGAGAGGGACGAACCGGTACAGCTACGATGTTTGAAAAAATGCTGTCCAAGTATACAATTTTCTCAACACTTTTTTTCGGAAAAATGGTCGGCGATGTTTGAGGGAAGAATTGATGGTGGCTTTAGCGGTCAAGAAGTACTTTTGGTGACAAATTTCCTCAGAAGGAAAATGAAACAAATTTTCAGCGACAACAGACCATGGTCACACGCCACAGTCACACCATCGCCGAACATGGTCAAACATGGTTGGCAGTCAAAAACCATGATACCATGGTCAAACTGTTGGCGGGGTAATAGAGAGGGAGGGTTTAATAGATCTAGAGGATTTACGATGTTGGAAGAAATGGAGGGTCACTGTAGGCATTCAGGACCAGGAATCAGTTTAATGACCCTTTTACACAAGAGGTACATTAACTTGAATTTTGTAAAATTACTCTACTTAGCTATAACCTCTGACAGTATGATCAGGAAAAGATATTTAAACTATCTAGATAAATAAATAACAGACTGCAAATTTATATAAGGATTTCTCTTTTTTAGGCATTGTATAAAAACCTACCTATCTTTTTGTTGTTCTCCTTTTTCCCTTTTTGTTGGAGTACTTTCCAAGGAGGAACTACTTAAAATTTGAACTACCTCCTCAACATCCTGTTGTCAGAGAGAAATACTTCAATTCAAGGTACTGAAGTAAAACCACGTACAACAATGTAATAACTTTTAATGAGTGATGTACATTTACATCCTACCTGTACATCATCATGCCACCTGACTTCAGGTAAATCAGAATCTGAATCTGAGCTATGAAAGAGCAAAGTCTCATTGTAACAAACACACCTGAATGCCACTGTTTAAAAACGTGAAAAGTTTCCCATTGACATAAGAGAGACAAAATTGGCTTTGAAGTGTCGCAAGGATTTGAGGGCTTCTTAACTTTTGCAGATTTGTCAGAAAATAACAATAAAATAATCCAGCTTTGTTCGGAGGAAAGTGTAATACTGGCAATATTAACCTACAGTAGCTATAGAGTTAAAGTTATCGAATTGGTGATCTTTAGCTTCAATAGATAAAATACTCCCAGCCAATTAGCAAAGAAGGAGACAAATACTGGAAATAAGTCGGAATAAAACATCATCCCTGCATTTAGTTTCAAAAAGTACGACACATTTTCATATCTACATTTTTGCACCTAACAACAATGAAAGACTGATCACGCGGTTATTAATTGTACTGCTATGCTGTTATGATTATTTGAGTTATAACTCATTTTGTGCATAGATCGACTTACAACAAACGTGTAAACATTTCTGCATTCGGTTCAATACGGCATAGGCTACAAAAACAACAGATCAGGAGGAACTGAAATCACAAAGATCCTAATCATGTTGAGGAAATGTATATAACTTGTCCTCTGATTTGTTGATGTTCAAGTATGTTCAGTTTACTATGGTGTAAAATATTACTGCTTTACAATGAATACTCACCTTTCAGAAGATCTAACTTCTATCACACCTGAAATATAAGTTATAGAACTATTAGTACTCCGAGTTTTTTGGTCAAAATTGGCACTTGTTTAGGATTAAATTCACTTGTGTTGACCGTAAAGACTCACCAGCCATGTTTTCGCCTCTTTGCACGTGGTGTGTTCCTTTCTGTTATTTCCAGTGCCTCTCTGCCATTTTTCTGCCGTCATCCCGCCATTTTGAATTTTTGTGGAGGTTACCGCTGACAACTCGTTCCCAGACTTCCGTTACCCGCTTCCCGCTCCCCGTTCCCCGACGTTTTAGTAACATCCGGCATCGGTTCGCATTGCAAGCATTACCTTCAGGATTAAAAGCCATCATGTATATGAACACAAGTACAAAGTTAGAGAGGAGTTCTCATGCTTTTTGGAGCCCGGTAACCCCAATAGTCCTAGTGACAATAGGGACTTTAAGATTGTGAACTACGGTTGGCTGCGACGGTTGGGAATGTGTCACGCAACAAAAAATATCAGTGAGATTTCACCGTCGTGCGTCTGAGACGGTCTTTTTTCCCGCGATTTCTCGTTGTGTTGAAGACGTTAAGAATCATTCTCATTGAAATTTCATCTTCCGCTGTTTACTAAAGCCAATTTGCAGGCTGTTTTATTCACATTTGGTTAGCCATAGATTTTCTTGCTGTTGGACTTTTAGTTCGTTCAGATGAATTGTTTTTTTTGTGTGGAAAAAAAAAAAACATTCCAGAACAGTGGTGTAGTGCCGTGTCTTGAAAGTTCTGACTGCATGGTTTCCTTTCAGCTGGTTGATTCGTTGTTTTCGCTTTATACAGCCAATTTGCACGCAGTTTTATTCGCATGTAGTAAATGATAAATTTTCCTACTGTTGGGACTAATTTCGTTTAAATGAATTTCTTTTTTTAATGTGAAAAAATCATTCTGGTACAGTGTTTTGAAAGTTATGTTTGCTTTTCTTTCAGCTTGTTGATCCTTTCATAAATGGCAGCAAACTTTAGTGACAGGTAAGCTTCATTACTTACTACTTATTTGATGCATATCATTTTAAGATTTAACAGATAACCGAATTACGATTTGCCTTATGATCATATTAAAAGAATAGCTTAGTAATGTTTTCTAACGACAGAAAATTCTACTTTTTCTGGCCTGAAAAATCTCTCGTAACATACTGAATAATAAAAGCAACAATGAGGGACAAAGTGTTGACACACTTCCGAAAAATGGCCCCTTTTTCCATAGTGGATATACTTATCCCCTTCCCCTGTCTACCCCAACCCCTTCCCCCCAAAATCAATGTTGAATTTTGGACCCTCAAGTCTTTTTTTTACTTCAGACAACATTGATTCGGGGGGTCGGGGGATTTACGGCGTTTAAAAGGAATGAAATAATAAATGAATTAAATGTTTGTTAAAAGCACCCGTTTTAAACAAGTGTGTCAACTACTTTTGTCCCTGATTGTCTGAAATATGTATCTGTGTTTTCCGGCTAGATTTTGGACGCTGCTGAATTTTTGTGCGATGATGTTACTCTATGGACCAAATTGTTTGTTTATAAACAACAATTTGAAAAGTTTGGTCCTGATTTGTAGTATACGTAGAGTAAAATGTACGAAGCGTATGTCATTACTTAATCTTGTACTCCCGCGCGCGTTCCTGATACCCTGTCGGGTCGAGAGGAAATCATTTGTGTTGTGATCAATACCGCTGCTGCGGATGTAATTTTTTTTACAAGTATTATCAATAGTGGAAAAAGGATGGAAACACTAAGGTACAATGAAAATTGTTCTGGTAAATGGTTAACTTAAGCGAATGAAGTACTGCAACATGCAGTATTGTTGACATTGACTTGTGCCATTAGTGAAAGGACGTGAACAATATACAGGTTATGAACCTCATAAATGATGAGCCAGTCGTTTGTGCTATGCCCTATAAATAGATGTTTTTTTTTTTTGGAAGACCTTTTCAAATCTAGCAGATCCAAACCTTTAGCGTGTGTAGGCGTCGAACAGGTTAGACCAGGTTAGGAACGTACTTTTGTAATGATTTTAGATGACCGCCTGCCATTTATTCAGTGGCATTTTTTTTATTGGTGTTGGGTGGACAACTATTTCATTTCCCAGCTCGTAAATCACAGAATACCAAAGAAATTGTTTTCAAGATAGACACACCGGTTTGTATCATCTCCAAAACAGCAATTACTTTGGCCCAGAAGTTCACTTGATGACAAGGAAAGCGGGATAACACGTGATCGATGACGGCCGTGCTCTGGAAAATCTTCCTTTTTTATGCGCTAATTCCTCACAAAAGGCAAAAGAAGATTCCGCTATGTAGAAAGTACTGCGCAATACGTATTCTTGGCGAGAAAAATTCCAGCGATGTGGTACAAATAAGGAGTTTCAACGGTTAACCACGAGAATACATATCGACATTAAGAGGTCATAACAGACTTACTATGTTACTTTCCGTTTGCCGAAACTTGGTTAACTGTTGTAACACGAAGGAAGCAGTGTTTTTCTCAGTTTGAGCTGTCGTTTTCTTTGAGAGTCAATCACCAGTTCACGTTTCAAAGCTCTCTTTTCATTTTCTCTCCCGACAATAGACAACAACACAGGGTTTCGCTT
>NC_133204.1:9188280-9200780 GCF_958299795.1 Porites lutea
TCCATAATGTCTCGCGTATCTAAGATAAGCAAGTCCCCACTCTGGTCTAAGAAAGGGTTACCCATCTCACTAATTACATTGGAAAGTGATTGGACCTCACTTTGGAAAGTACTTTGAACTCCTCTTGTTTCTTCGTGGTGTCGATGCTTTCTATCATCGGATGTTGATTTTAGAAGTTCCTGGGAAACCTCGAATTCGTTAATGATTCTAGACATTTCTGGCCCTGACACCATCCAACGCATTAATTGAGTTGGGCTCTCTGTAAGGCCAATGGCACCACCATCCCCTTGCACAATCTTATTATTCTGTTCATGGGCGTGGTCAATGGGTAGTGCAGAAAATGACCGGTTTGTCTTGTTCACCACGAAATGGCCTTTCCTGAATTGTGCAGCCAAATTGGGTAGTTTCGTGTCCAGGGACTCCATGTCGCAAATGTGGACGGGCAGCCACCTAGCATAGTTTGTGCGGTCTAATGCAAAAAACCAGGGTGCAAGTCCTTTACATGACTCTTTGTATAGTTCGAAGTTCCCCTCTCGAAGAGACCTTACAAATATTAATATGGTGAGCTCAAAGTGAAGTTTGAGAGACCAGTAGTGGAACTGAGGACTAGCCAGCTCTGCTTGCTTGCGCCACTCCATAAACGTTTTGGGTTCTTCTTCTTCCGAGATGCAACTGCAGTAGTGCTTGTATGCCTTGTCCATCAGTGTGTACAAAGCACAAGCAGTAATCTGGTGGGCGTGTCGGGTGCGTGAAACGTGTGACGCTTTGAGAAAGGAGTCGGCTGTTCCAGGAGTTGTTATGCCCGCTTGCACTAGGGCGCTTGTCCAACCACTACCCTCAATCCAGGTCCCCAATGCCTTAAGAGCGGTAAGCTCAGTATGCAGCCCTCCAAACATCATAACTATGCTACTTTCTCCATACGTGGATGGCCAGTTCCACTGAATCTTCTTTGCCATTGCATAGATTGGCTTATCACAAGCAAGCACAGGTGTCTGCCCAGGATTAAGATAATTGACCGCCTTAATAACTACGTCCATTGTATGACAAATCATAGCTGGGGAGGCAGCCTCCTCTTGAAAGAGCGGGAGCAGCGAGGTCGTATCCAATTGACCTGGAGGCTGGACTTGATTTGCGTGATATGCTGCCCATGAAACTTTCTTTATCTCTTCCGTTATGTCTTTGTTAACCTCGTCTCTCACATGTTCCAGCCATTTATACTCCATACTAAAAGCTTGTGTCATTTCAAGGTAATTGCTCACAAATGACACTTGAAGAGGCGGCACAACGGGTTCATTCTTGGGGAGAATGACGGGCTTAACAAGTGTGTAAGAACCCGGAAGTTGAGAAAGACGCTTTCTCTTGGAGGGCTGATTTTCTATGCTAACTACATCCCGCGCTTCACCTGGTGCATCATCAGATGGGTGTTGGAATAAAGATATACCTGTTCCATGGAAAGCACCTTGAGCGGTTGTAGATGACGGGTTATGGTCAATGTTATCCATGGCAGCTGTTGTAAATACTCCTTTATTAAGCTTGGGCGGGCAAACAACCCCTTCAGACTCAAACCGCGAACAAACACTATTGCCCAAGTCAGTAGATAATTCTAGCACCCTGTCATACGAAATTGACAGTCCAAGACTATAGAGTTTATCGACCAGTGTTCTCTTTCTTGTTTCTGCGTGAGTCATGAGGCCAAGATATATTGGCAGTGGTGGTTCGCGATCTCGAGAGTGATAATAAGCTGAACCAGTTGCTTCACTACAACGACGCCGTATGCTGGTATTAAAAAGAATGAGTTGTGATATACTTAGCGTAGGCTGCGCATCACTCACACGACTAGACGGAGTTTTGATATCTGTTGCCTCTAAGATCAATCCTATTAACGTTTTAAGGGACTGTGGAATTGATTCTTGTTGAGAATCTTTATCAAATGTTGCACTGAATTGCGTTTTCGTGGCTATTATATCTCGACGAATGATCTTGCTTGCTTTAAGTAGGATTATTGCTTCATCATCAAAATCCCTAAAGCGAGTCAGTTCGAGCGCTTTGCCAACATCTTCACTGAATGCCATCACTATGTCTTGGCCTTTCTTGTGCGCCTGCAAGCCTGGAACATTTGCTAAAATTCTCTCCTTTAGGTCAGTGGAGTGTACTCTACCCGACAAATCGCTACCATAGTGTTTCAGGAAACGGGTGTACATGGCTGTAAGTTCTGCTGGCGTAAACACGGGAATGCTATCTGCGGACTCTGCACGAGTTTCTTCAAGATAAGCGACAAGCTGTGCTCGAGCCATACCCTGGATTACCTTCTCATCACTGCTTGCAGGATTCTGATTTAATCTCTCTGCCTTGTTATAGAGCAACACCAGGCACTTTGCATGATACACGGCTTCCTGAGAGATCAAATCGCCGGCACTTAGTTTTGCGATTAGGACATCATCTTGCAACTGATGTGCACACTCTCGCACCCTTGCATCTACATTAAAAGTGGACGCTTGATGAAGTGTACCTGTGGCACCGGAGCAGAAAAAACAGCTTACTTCTTTAGTCATCGAAGATGCTGCACCAGAGCTTTGTCTAGTGAATTTAGACTTTACTTGAGAACTTGGCAAATCATCTTGAATTTTCCTTTTTTGTGCTCTTTTTAGCTTCATGTCACTAAATTTGTTTCTACCCGTTTTATGCCATTTCGCTTTACGCTTCATCAATGTTGCTGGTATGCCAACACCTTCATCCAACTTTTCTATATCTAAAGATATTGGCATAAACCCTAGCTCATTGAATTTGTGAATACTTTCCGCTAGAGAATTATATCCTGTCCCATATTCGATATCTGATCTGCGAGAATTCCCCGGACATTGGAGCTGCTCCTTCGTTGTTTCCTGACACAAAATACACTTTTCCCAGTCCAAGGAAACAGTATCTTCGTCTTGTTTGGCCATCGAGGATATGTCAGACCCAAATACAATAACAATAAGTACGTACACCAGAAGAATCATGTTACGTTGGTCTGTATGATCAAAGCAAAGAAACGCTGATCGAGGAAAGGTACTGAGCGACAAAAGGAGTTTTCGAATAAGATTTAATTGTACTTATAACTACAATGAAAATGGTTTTATTTCAATTCATTTTAAGATTGAAGTAAACTGAAGCCAAACTGCCACAAGATCATTTCCTGCACGACATATTTATTGTCTTGTCAAAATTGTTTCGGTTCGCACCTGAAATAAGATTCTGTTAAACAAATTTAGCAGGATATTGTTTTTCTTACCTCCATTCTAGCACTGTGAAAGAAAATACGTTGTAAGGAGCACGAGAATCCTGAAAAAATTAGCTTCTTGTTCTTAACCAAACCAGAGCTTTGAGAACTGTAAGTTCACTGTGAGGATGGTAACCACGCTTGCAAGGTAACCACGCCATGCACAGGCTACCCAATGGTAAAATAACGTGATAGGGCTTACAGTGTAAATGATAGTTGTTTACTGTAAATTTGTATTAAGGATATGTAAACGCTGTTAATATCAATCTTTTAGAGATTTTAATGGTTTCGTCACTTTAAAAAAATTATTAATGCTTGATACTTACAAAGTGAACGGTTTTATTTTTTTTTTTTTTACATTTCCACGTTTAATGTTTTGTCTGCGGTAGGTGTATTACTTTTTCATACCCTAAAATGACCTCGGAAAGGTCAGATCATCGTACCTTTAAATCATTATTTCTTATGAAATAAGAAACTAGCAAGGCATTTGATATCATCATACGAAGGCTTCTCAATGTGCTGATCGGATGTAAATTACTTCTTTCCAGCCAAAATAGTCCTCTTTCACCTCATAACTTGCGGCAAAAACCTTTTTGGGCTATCAATTCTCATTCGTGAGCATTTTGCGTCTCATATACAATACCCAGAAACCCATAAGGGGTTGAAACGTGTAACTCTCATATGTTTGCATTGTCCGATGCTCGTGAATATTCATTTTCGCAAGTACCATATTTGGAACGAGAAGAAAAGACAACTGACCAATCCAACTTCGTAAACGACGTGACGTAATTTACCCCACGTTCCCGCGCCCGCTCAAAAAAATGGCCGACAAACGGGGGAAAACCTCCCAAAAGCCGTGTAAACTTTCAAAGGCTGGAACCAACAAACTAACGGCGGTACTGCGCAAAAAAACGGAGCAGGAGATCTTTGAGTCGATAAAGGGGCTTGTAGAAACAACATGGAGCAAACCGCTGGGTCTGGAAGAAAATGTAACCGCGAAGTTGATGTGGGCAGCTGTCTGTGGAGAAGAGAAAATTAAAGCCGCCTGCAAAGGTTTGTTTAATAGGTTGTTGTTGCTTTTTGAAGAAGAGAAAGGGTCGGATCGCTTACCGAAACTGTTGAATAAGTGGGTTGTTTTGTCAGGTACTGTGTTAAACAATGGCGACCATGCAATCACTCGCTCAATAAGAGAGCTGTGTTTGCACATCTGTAGCACGGACAAATTCACGGCAAAGGCATTCAGTGCAAAACTTACGGGTTGTATAGTTGAAGGGGTGAAGGATGTGTTTTGGGGTTTTGTGTATGGTGAAAAGGTAGATCAGGAAAAGATAGAACAAGAACAGTCAACAGGTAGCGAGGACAGGGAGCAGTCTGCAGGACAGGAAGATCTTATTTCAGTTTACAGGATGGGTTCTGCAGCTCTGTTCAGCATTAAAAAAGTTGCATGGAAAAAAATTAAGTTCAAACCGAGGAAAAAAGAACTGAATCGATTAGAGTCACTTATTCAAATAGTTGAGGCTCTGGAAGAAAAGGACAGGAGTAAAATTCCATCCGAAATGCTCCTTCAAAATCGGAATCTCCTAGTCATGAAACGAGAACTTGTAGTACCTCTCGAAGAATTTGTTAAGGCATTCAGCCAAATTGTAAATTATAAGGGTTACAAGACTTATGGCAAAAAATTATTTAAAGTTGCAGAAGGGCAATTACTTTATAACTTAGAGGTCAAGAGAAAGTTTTTTCAATGCGTTGTAAAGGCAGGGGTCAAGGAGGCAAAACCTGTGCTTTGCAAGTTCTTTAAAGACTTTGTTCGAAAGCTGTTCAATATTAAAAGCAAGGCATTCCTGAAAAGCCTAGAAATTCTAGAAGAGGAGAAGCAGGGAAAGTCTCTGCAACGTGACACAATGCTGAGGGCAAAACTCAAAGTGTCTGGCCTTGACAAAAAGAAGAAAACGGTTTCTGGAGATAAGAAATAAAGTTAATTTACGCAGAAGACTCTCTTTCCAGGGACGTTAGGACTTATAATCAAAACTTGCATGAGTCTATAATTTTACATGTATAAAGTGTTTAATATAAATTTTGCATGTACCTTTTAAGATTGGACTCACAGTAGCCTTACGCATGTTGTTTATCCTCCAAACAAGTTTAAATGCCACAAGGTCTACCAAAGTTAGGCCGTAAAAATGTATTTCACTTGTAATAAAAAAATCAAGTTCTTAATGACCATTAATATATAGCAGAAACTCAGATGTATGTATGTAGTCACAGGCATTAATGGTCTTCCAGTGAGTGTTTCTGGTAAGGATGTTCCAACCAGAAAGTCAATACCTACAATTAAAGGCTTACCTTTGTATATTTTTGTGTAAGAACCATCATGACAGGTCAAAAATGTTGTGTTGTGTCATTATATAAGTAGTCATCGAGAATACTTCATTCTAATTTTAAATCAATTATTCAAATACTGTTTAATATACTTCATTACCTTTTCTTTTTTCAACAGGCAAACCCCACAGACACAAGACCTATAAAGGGGGTACATTGGGCTGCTGTCCCGTTAAACAGAAACATGTTCACCTTGATAGTTAAAGGGGCTATAAATGCAATATCAGGCAACGCAACTGCCTGGAACTCCATAAAAAGCACCTCTTTTTTTTCTCAGGAAAGGGTCTTCAGAACAGCATAACAAGTGTCCTGACTAGACTATGACTCAGCATGCAAAGAAAGTCATGTCCGATAGCCTGGGGCTAGTGGATTTTGCTATTGGGTTAGTGATTTTTCTTCTTTACTTGCCTGATGGGCAAGTGCTGTTTTTTGGGGAAATTCAAATAACAGAAAGATTGAAATCAATCCTGCTAATCAGGAAGGGTTTTGGGGCTAGTTGAAATGACTTGTGGACTAGTACATGCTAGCTAAAGCTAACCTGAGATCAGGCGTTACTTTTTTGGCTTCTTTGCATCTTTGGCTCCTCCCCAAAGCAGATTACAGAGATAAAGGGAGAGGGCATGATCGCAAGCTAAGCTAAAGCTTGCCCGAATGGCAGGCTGTAAAACTGACTTTCTCTGCATCCTGTGACTACCGTAGTCCCTTCTTCTCATGGCCAGTACAATGAGAGACCCAAATTTGTGTACAAATCCCTCCCCTGAATAATTTAAGGGACTTTTCATTGACTATATCCTGTCTGTCAGCCTAGTAGTTGAAAATACTGTGGATCTGTGTTGGGATATTATTTGATTTTATCAACTGGGTGGTAAAGTAAATTGGCCACCACAAATATTTTATAATCTGTTGTTTTAAACACAAGCCCTTCATGAGTCTCTGTTTGAATCTAATTAAACTAGTAGTTAAGTAATATATTAATTTTTAGTTAAGATGCCAACACCCACATGTACGTTTTATTTCTCTCTGGTCATGATCTTTAAGAAAGAAGTAAGATATCAGATAGCTAGATACACTCTGAGAGTTTATAGTGTATCCAGGGCCATGTTGTTCAAAGCTGAGCTAACATGAATACCCATGGTTAGTTGATAATTCACTAACCCTGGGTATTATCCAATTGAATAAGAAATTATGACAGAAAATTAATACTTTTGAAAAAAAGGAAATGAAACCTGGATTAAAATTTCACCCCGTGTTAGCGCCGACTTTGTAGTCTTTGAACAATAGTAGACCCAGATGAATGATTCGATTCTTTACAGTAATATTACTGTCACTGAACTCAACAGTCTGTTATGCTTTACATTTTTTGATAATTGAAGGAGTGCATGAAACATGGAATGAGACTCCAATCTAATGTCACAGTTTCCATTTGAGTCACATGGAGCATTATTATGCATTTCAAATTGGAAGGAGAATGTACAGTCTTAACTAATTTATTGGAAGTCACTCATACGTTTTTCCAGTCACCCCTTTAATATTATTGTAGAGGGATTCCTTTCCATGTACAAGCTTATCACTTTCGAATTGCAATAAAGAATCTTATTATTCTTAAAATTGGAGGTCCATGTGCTATTTGAATATCTTCAAACTCTTGAAATGCTAGAAAAAATTGGTTAAAAAAATTATTGTACCACTAGAATATTTTCAACAAACTAAATTACAAAGCAACTTTACATCCGATATGCCTGACTAAAAAATGACAACAGACTCTTGTAGAAATAACACAATTATTTTGACTTGCTCAATGTACAATGTATACTTTTGAAAACAACTCAGCTAAGTTGTTATCTTGTTTTCATCCCAAATGAAATACTGTAAGAAGGGTTGAAAAGAGGCAGCTGACTCATATAACAAGGATGAGTAATTATGCCACTCTTTGTACCATACGTCTGGACCTTTTGAAGCGTCTCTGCCTCACATACAATCTTGCTTTCCGGTACTTGTATTTCCCACGGTGACCATGAAGGAACCTTCTCAGAGTCAACGAGGAAAGGGCATAGCCATAATTACAGCTGGTTAAGTTTCCAGCAGTTGAAAATCGTAGCTGAGAGAAGATTGTTTCTAATCCACTGCCATTAATCCTTAGTGGAATAAGGTAATGCCCTGGAAACCGATCAAAGAACTCATGGCAAAGTTCAGAAAAACCATAGTACATCAATCTGAGCAGGTCCCATGTCTGCAAGGCAAGTAATTAATATTCACTTCTCAGGAGAGATACTATAAAACAATACATCTTGAAATAGCCAAAAAAAAAGAAACATACTTACTTGCCATGACAAAAAGACTGTCTGTGTGGGGACTGAAAGGTCATAGCCTGTTTTGAAAAAAAAAAAAGAATCTCCAATGAGGGTAATTTTGAATTGATCTTCAGAATTGACCAAAGTTTGCAGTCAAAAACAAAATCACAAAGTGACCATGATTGATTAAAGTCCAGGGCCCTAAGATGTACTGGTTTCTACATTCACTTGAATGTTCACTTTTTTTGTTTTGGTACTTCCTAGCTCCTCCAGAGAACAGGAAATCACTCGACGTCACCAATTAATCATGTTGCATTTCATTTTCAAGACAGTAATAATGCCACTGGTACAACAGGGGTATACTGTTTAATTAAATATTACTCTGAAAGTGTTTTTATTGGTACACATTGGACTCTGTGCAGCTATACAAAAATTACTGACTAAGTGTGAACAGGGATAAGCAATTTTCTACCTTCACCATAGCAGTAGTCTGCCCAGGCTACAAAAAACAGAAATCCTTCCTCCATCTTCTGAAGAACAGCACTGTTGACATCAGATATCTTTGTATGGCTGAGTACACCAAATTCAAATAATGACTGGGCAGCTTCCAGGTACTCCACGGTCATAGAAACCTTGTCAGCATCAGCAGGGCCTTTTTCTTGATACTCCTTTAGTTCTCCAATCAGATGGTCTTGCTGATAAATATAATGGAAATAAGTGATTTTCAAAACAGCTCAATACAGCATAAACAAAATGTTCAATTGTATTCAATTCTATCTTTGGTTTAAATTTTATTTTCCTACCCAAAAACAACGGAAAATAAAATTTGAACCAAAGATAAATTAAACCACAACATTAAATTTAATCTTATGAGAGCTGGGTAATCATACTGAACACTAGGAAAAAGTTGAAGCTAAAATGTAAACTTAAATGTTCCTGCCAAGTTTAATATTATTTTAGTTGATTAGATAAAGTAGTCAGATTATTAACTTAACAATAGTATTTAGGACTGTGCTGTCCGGATATATTTGAAACACATTTATAGCGGCTTACCTGCATAACTTTGGCAGGTCTGACATTAAGTCGTGTCCAAGAATCCCTGAAAACATACCGGTACTTCAGCTCTGGAACTCTCAGCATTCTGTTCTTTCGCGCCCTATCCAGTTCTCGATTCCATACTCCAATGATCTGTCTCCAACCAAAGTTGATACCCCACAAGTTAAAGTGCTTTTTTCCAGTTGGCTTTGAAGAATACAATGCCGCAATAATGCTTTTCAGCTGTGAATATTAGAGACACTTATCAGAAGGCTGATGATTTTTTTTTGAATGGTTGCTTTCTAAATTTTTCTTCTTTTGGATTGTTCCAATATTTACGCAAAATGTAGTTGTACCACAACTGTATATATACATGTACAAGGATAACATCCTTAAAAATTTTAAAGATTTGTCGATGGTTTGGAAATATTTTATAAGGGTTTACAGGAAATAACTGCTTTCAAAATATACAGTAACACTAAAAAATGGAATAGTTAAACTTGACCCTATTACAAACAAATATATGAAGCCACTGATGTTGGGAGCTGGTCAATTATTTTTTGGAAATTCAAATTACAAAAGGATTGTAATCAATCCTGCTAATCAAAAAGGGTTTTGGGGCCAGTTGAAATGACTTGTGGGCTAGTACATGCTAGCTACAGCTTGCCCAAATGGCAAGCTGCATAACTGACCTTCTTTGCACCCTGATTATTATAACATGCAGTTTCAAATTATTATTGCAACTGTTACCTCATGGGATGGACATGGCACAAAAAATATCTTGGTACCAGTGAATGGATTTATCCACCATGTTTTTACACGATGAGGTTCTGACACAGCTGGGTCCTCATTCATACCATATGCACCAGCCTTACCCATGGTAAAGTACTTCATTGCAGCCAAGTTTGTGCTAGCACCATCTAGTACAATGGCCATCACCTCGAATCCGTAGAGATGAAATGCATGGATGGTGGTAAGTATGCACGTCATCACAAACTGATGCTTCATTCCCACTTCGCTCTTGTAGTAAGGACCAATGACATCGAACTCGCTTGTAAGGTCACGCCATAAGAACTGGTATACATAAGATGCTCTCATTTGTCTTCGAGATGGATCCAGTTCCTCATAAATATCGTGAAGTGAAACCATCTCATCAGGAGTGAGGGAATGACCAATGAATCTTCATGTAAAAAATTAGTAAGAGAAAATTATTATTGACATTATATTATTTAGTTGACAGGCATTTAATTTACTTTAAATGAATCCAAGCATCATTTTGTGAATTTAAGTTTACCACTATTATGTAACGGATCTAGACAATTCTTCTAATTAAGTCTATACTTTTTAAGGTATTCACTAACTCACTTTTGGTCAAAAGTTAGAAGAAATCAATTAATTGTTAATCTTTTTACTATAATTTCAAAATTCAGCAAATTCATGGATGCCAAAAAAGGAAACTGACCAAAAAGGTACATAAATATTTATTAAATGAATTAAACCATGCATAAATAAACGCACTCATTATTTCTGGAGTTCCACTGAATTTTTGTCACCACTTTCACCTCATCCCCAATCAACACACCCCAGCCTTGCGGTTGTAGTAACCCTTGTACTCTCTTTTCCTCTCGAAGGGATTTGTAATCTTGGGCAGCTTCTTCCAGGTTTTCCCAATTGGGGCCATCAGTCTGGAAGTACCCCGACCGTAGTTGTCTTAATGAATCCACTGATGGTAGCTGTAATATGTCAAAACCTGCCAAAGCCTCATAGGCTGCCGGGCTTCTACAAAATACTGCCAGAGCCATACGATAGGTAATTGTACTCCATCTATTTCCATGCACACCATTTCCTACACAAGAACATTGTACACAAATTCCTATTAGTTTTTAATGACTGCTATGAAGTTTCCCATGATGGAGTATAAAGTCTATTTATAAATATTTTTCATTTCTGTTAATTGATGATACAGTACAGCAATGTGTATTGCCCTTAATGCACAAAATGACAGAATAAATTTAACCCTTGAGTTGACAAACGTACAACGAAATAATTCATAGTTTCATACTGCTTAGCTTTTTTAATGTTCACTGAGAGGATCATAATTCACTGGTATCTAAATCTAATCCTTTAATTATTGAATATTATTAAGTGAAAAGAGTTAAGATTTTCAACTTGTATATTAAGTTTTATCATTTTCTGTGAGCGGTTAAATGGGGATTTCTGTTATTTGTTCCAATATTAGCTGTTTGCTCACTGTTTCTCCTTTGATCAGTCCAAAACTCCCTCCTGTCTTTTAGGTCTTGCTCCCACACAGCTCTCAGAACATCTGCTTTCCCACTGCCTTCATCTGATGAATCATTAATAACATGCTGCAATTCAGGACGGAAGTCATTTTCTATGACATTTACAATTTTTCTCATCTCCTGGTCCTGCTTGTCACTAAGTTTGCAGTTGTAGGACTTTAACTTTCTAACTTCCCTCTCTAGTTTCCGCTTGTCAACTGAAATGGCATTCCTTCTCTTTTTTTTTGACTTAGGGCTTAGATACTTCCAGTTGCACTTGGACGTTGGCTTGGTACGTGGGCTACTATTCAGATCTTTAAGCCTTTAATAAATATAAAAATATAAATAAATGAAACAATAACTATAATCTTATGGCTCCTCCTTCCCCATTTGAGTGTTCAAAATTTGGTTCCTTGGTTAAGTTTCCATGAATTATCACTGATCAGTTTTGCTGGATCAGACTCCACTTCAAATTGACAGGGAGGCTGGGATAAATGAAAGAGAAGATGGTGAAAGGGGTGGGGGTGAGTGATTATTAATTTTGAGGGAGGTGATTATTTATATTTCCATCTATGGGGGGGATTATTTGAGGGAGGCGACTAATTGAGGAAGGTGATTAATCAAGGGACAGCTATTATTTGATTTATTATTTTTATACTATTTCTTACTTCCATGTAGGTTCTTATTAATTAATTGGTTTTGTCCTCATTTTTATTTTATTTTTTGAGGACCAGTCATTATTTAGAGATGGGATAGGGGGAAGAAAAAAAGGAGGGAAGCCATAAATATATGTGGTCTCAATTTTTGCCTGCATAAAGATTAGTGACCCCCCCCCCCGTATCAATTTGCATCAGCCCTTCCACCTCTAATAAAATAACCATTGAAGTCGCTGAAGTTTTACAATAACACAACACATCATTGAGATAAATCGTTATAACTATGGTACATTAAAATTTTATCATTAAAAAAGCTAGTGTACTTAATTTATTATGAACAGACAGGCAAACAATAGTTACAATAAGTGAACAAACAAAAAAATATCTTACCTCAATGCCCTGGATATTCGGAGGTGCAATTTCTTGCACGGGTTGCATACATTATATAGAACATCGCCTGCACGGCGCTTCCGGTTCTTCGGTTCGTGTAACAGCTCACACATGTCACTGTCCACTCGCTTAAAAGGCATTTCCCACTTTCGCAGATGTTTTGGGTCGTAGCCCAGACGGTTTCCACTTTCATCAAAATCTACGATGCCTC
>NC_133204.1:9205780-9260780 GCF_958299795.1 Porites lutea
GCAAGTACTTTGTCTATTGGCTGAAAACATCCAAGCAAAGAGTGAAGCATGAACTTCGGAAACATCAATAAACTGTGAACTTTATTGACATTTGATATACGTAGTAATTCTTTGGTAAAAATATAAAGTTTTGTTCCTGTAGCGTTTTCGTTTTGTTTAATTTTGCATTTGAGGGAAGTATAAGCCCCCGGGGGCTTATATTCGGAGGGGCTATTTAACGGCGGGGTTTTTTTGTTTCAAGTTTGGGGGGCTTATAAATGGAGGGGCGTATTTTCGGAATTTTACGGTAACTAGAGTTAGCCTGATTGTTCAGATCTAGCATTCATCACCGGTAAACGGATATTCCCTTTTGCTACAAGTGGCGGAGACACTCCGATTGAAGAATGTATGACGCCTGCCGTATTCATTAGGCACCTACCGGAATAACGTTCGTTTTCCTCAGTTTCTGTATCCTCATTGCGTGATTCAAGGCCATTTTCTCTTTCATCTGACTCATCCCACTCTGACAATTCTTGCTCGCTTTCATCGCTTTCTCCTCTGCCTCCTGAGAGAGGCAGTTTCTTATCTTTGCTATGAGTACAACTTTGCAAGCGCTAAGACGAAATGCATTATGTTGTAGACTCATTGTTTCCAGGTAGAATGTAAATTATTTCTTGAGTGGGTAAAATTCGATGTAAAATAAAATTTCGTTGACTTTCTGTTTGGCGTCCTTGTTTGCCTACCCTGTAAACGCTGCTTTTTCACCTCAAAATTTCTCGCTGCCCTCTACTGAACTGCGTAAGCATTTCTCGCTTCCCTTGGCTGCCCTATTTTCGTCAATATCAACTTTGCTATGGTAAGAAAATATTGTCTCTGTAGTTTTCGTCTGTTTTTTATTGATGTGAATTGTGTCCGTTTAGACAACCAAACAAATAAACGATGAAAACACAGAATTACCGTACGGTCAAAGCTACTGGGACTTCCGGATCACTTTAAATGTAACACACATTAGAATTGATTTATTTAAAAGAAAAATTTCAGTTTCACTTAATGGACATTTAATTCAAAACCTGCATAGAATGCGAGTATTTACGTCGTTTGTGTCCTATTTCTGTACGCTCTTTTTTTCCTATAAGAATATATTTTTTAAGAGTATCGAGGCTGAAATGTGCGAAATTTTAAGAATATTTTGAGAATAAACCCCAGACTGAGATTCTGAAAAGGATATAATTTTGTGCGTTCGAAAACTGTAAATGCAGTACAATAGACCCTTTTCGGTATATTGAAATCCATACTTGCTCCGAGGCTTGGGGGAAAAGGAAATGTATTATTCATTGCCGAGCCTCAAGATGATTTCTTTTGTTTTATTTTCCCAAGCCTCGCAGCCAAGTATGAATTTTAGTATATCAGAATTGGCCTATTGTTTTCAACTTATTCCATTCTCTAAACGGCAAAACTTACCAACTTAACGACAAAACCTGCACTAACTATAAGTAATACCCTAATATATTCTAACAAGGAAATGTCATAAGCTCTAATTTAAGAATAATGCGGGAATATTTTCAGCCTAAAATCGGCAAAATAGGAATATTCAGCCAGGGTCGGGAAAACAACATTCTTATATAAAAAAAAGAGAGTGTGAAGGAGAATAAACTCCGCACGTGAGACGAACTAGGGCAGCGGCGTATGAGCGTACTCAGCTCGCGCGTCCCCTTAATCTGACGGGAAAAGACGACTGCTCGCAGTTTGAGCCCTGAAAAAACAGTCTGTCGTAATAAAAATATGTCGAAAACTAGACTAGTAACTGCTCGTCACTATAGGTATGCAGTCTTGCCGGCTCATTATTGTCGGAGGCTTTTTCCAGCAATTCCTGGAGGCATTTGATAACTTTAACACGCAGCAGTATCTCCCTTTCATTGGAATTTCCTTCTTCTTGCAATAGTGTCAGTTCTTCTCTTTTCTTGGCAATTAACTGAGTAATAGCCTCAGTCGAATTATTTGGTGAAGTTAATGCAGTTTCTGGGTGGGTGGATTTGGTCTTTGCTGGTAATTTTTGGTTCACGTTAACGTCGACTTTAGCTTGAAGCCTTTCCTGACATTCAAGGGCCTGTTCAACAAAACCACTGTCGCGATCACCGTCAGTCATAATTGGTGCAGACTGGGTTTCTTTTTCTCGCTTACGATAAAGATAATTTGTTATTAGTACATCTTGCATTGCATCGTGAGTATAGAGGGAATTAATTAGCCCGTCAAGCCTTTTTAACTGATTTTCTGTTATATATTGTACGTTCAATTTCCATTGGAGTTCTGCGATGGGCGGTTCCTGAATTATTGGCTCTTCTCGTTTTGGGGGACCTCGAAATCCCATTAAAATTACAAGACGGTCAAGTATGGCATTGAAGAAGTTTCCTTCCTCCTGCTTAAGTTCTTCGTCCTCGCACACGTCTTTGTGTACAATGTTGATAATAGTTATAACGATATTTGTGAAGATGAAAATCATGCTCGTAGAAAAAGACGCAAAAAAGAAGTAGCCCACGATTTTGTAATCAGTTATCGACGTAAAGTCTGTGTAATCGAACACCCCCATTACAACACAAGTTAAAGCACCAAGCGTGGACGGAACGGATTTGTACTCTTCCAAATACGGGGCATAAATGGTGAATGCCATTGACGCGTATGCCATATAAATAGCCAGCAACATAACAGCGAAGGATTGCAGCTCAACAATCGATCTGAAAATTGTGGTCGATAACAACTGAACGCATCGGGTGAAGCTTAAAAAGTTGATAAATTTCAATATGGCAATGAAAGCGGCAAACGCGAATAGAAACACGAGTTCTTCACTACACAATGCACACTCCGAAAAGTTTAGGAACGATTCTTGATCTTTTTTAAGGACACCAATGGCGCTTTTTAGACGGGCTTCCCGTAATATGTAGACTACAACTATAGCAATGCCATTGCAGAAGAAAATCATATCCAACCAGCTGATAGCGTTGCGGAAATATTCTTTTCTTCGCTGGTAGATGCCTTTTATGATGGTATAGCAAGTGTAGAGAAGAATTCCAAAGAACAAGAATTCGCAAGCCGAATAAAATGCATATGAAGGATTAAGGTCAGCGTACAACCGGAAAATCATGAAGTTTACTCGTGGTAACAAAATATTAGCGGAAGTAAACTCAATGACAGTCTCCATTACTCCTATTAGATTTACGTTTGGGTTATATACTGTTCCCTCAATAAAGATAGCTCTGGTGTATTTATCCATCCAGTGATGAGAGTTCAAATAAGTAAGGAACGCCTTGGTTTCCTCAGCCGTACCACCAAATTCGGCCACGTATCCCCCACTCGGGAAAAAGGAAATTTTACCGTTATAAGTTAGTGATGAATTCGATTCCGCTGCGTCCATGTAAACCCACGGAGACAGCAATCCCTTTCCATTCCTTTTGTTTACCTTTGGGGTGTCCTCGTCCACTGCAATACCACCTTTCCATGCGGGACTGTACTTTCGTTCTTCGTTCTGTGATACGTCATATGAGGGATTGCATTCTTGGATCAGATTTGCTTCTCTTATAATTTTGGGCACAGAACAGCTACCTGTGTTAAGATACAAAACGTCCCTTTAGTTCTCAACATCTAATAGTATGCTTTCAAAAGAGCTGAACTAAGAACAGAAGGTGAAAACCTGTCATAATTTTACTGAAACTGGGTAACGACTCCTATCTACCTAATTAATTTTTCTACTGGAGACGACAAATACTGAGACCTATTTGAAACTTGGAAAGTCTCATGTACACAACCAGACTTAAGTTCGGCGAGGTTTGGAGTCTGTTACGGTTCTAATACGGGGAAGGTGTATCAAGTATATGTTGTTAATTGGCGGGGAAGTCCGCATAAAAATACTCTGCCCGAGGGGTCGAGTAGAGCCGAGGCTGAAGGCGACCGACCGCGAATGCGGACCAACCCAGGTCGGGAAGTGACGTATTGACATGGTATCCAAGTAGGCCTCTCTGTAGGTGAGCACTTACCGTTTCTAACCCGAACCTGTCGAAGTCGTGTCTTGCCAAGTCGCATGGCCGCTCTGCCGGAAGAAAAGCCAGTCCTGTTTGTCACTTTTTCTCCGTTGTACCAATCCTCTTCGTAAAGGAAGGGAATTAATGAGTGCTGTGCCCATTGCAAAAATAGTGGTAGATTATTGACCTAAGAACAAAGACCATATTATTCATTCGTCATACATAGTAGTCTAGTTTGTTGACTTTTGATTCGCCTGCTTGATTTAATTCGTCAAAACTATGATTGGTTGAGTGAGTGAGTGAGTGAGTGAGTGATTGGAGCACCTTAAATACCAAGTAGAGATTAAACGCCAGAAAAGTCCAATTAAAAGAAGGATTCACCGTTCAGTGTATGTTGTTAGACAAGCGGCGAGCCATATTGCAGCTTGTTTGAATAAGTAGAACAAAAACATCAGCGTTTTTCAATTGAGACTGACTGTCGTCGGTTAGAAAGCTGCAACTAGTTAAACAACATGCAACTTGCTCAAAAAGTTGCAACTCGAACACAAAGGAGTCCACCTTTTCCTCGTTCAACTCATCGTCGAAATTCATCAGGGCGTTTTACACTGTTTGTCAACAGATATCGAACAGTGTGCCTTTTGGCTGGGGAGATAAGAAACTTTAGCGACTCCATACATTCCTTGCGTATCCGGCAGCATATGTGTTTTTCGTTATTGTTGTGTGTTTTTTTTTCTAGGCAAGTGTTAACACACAATGTACGAATAACTGTCTAAGGCTATGTTAACACTAGAGGAGACTTTTTTTCGGAATCGTTACGAATCTGGAACATTTTACACCAGTTTGGTTTGCCGTTTACGCGCAGATGACTGAATCCGAAATAAAAACGTCCCATTGTGGTCGCCTATGCGGAGATGCTGCATGCGGAATACTTCTGTGTCGCAATGAATCTTCTGATGTGAGAAAACGTCTTTGAATCCGAGCACCCTAAATATATTAAACCTGAAAACGTTTATGAATCCAGAAAAATATCCTCCCATATAAACCTAGCCTAACTTACATCGTCAAGACCCTGGGGAAAGGAGGCGGTAAGAGGATGCATAAACTCCTGCTCCAGAGAATTTCTCATTGTGAAGGATGCTGGATCTCTATTACCATAGCTGACTAATACCAGGACAAGCAGGATAAAAAGATAATCTCCAAGATTGATAAACTTCCTCTTAATTTCCTTTTGCCTAACTTGAGTTTCACGCAAAGCACTTAATGTGCCCTCGTCAGGTGGTCGATAGCGAAGAAGTTCTATTTCTCTGGCATCCTGATCCCCTATTCCATTTTCTTGAGATGAGTGAATCCACTCTTCGTCTACACCTGCGTTTGAAAAAAAAATCCAATAAACAAGCACGAGTGTTCTATCAAGTTAAAAACACAGCGCTTGAGACGCCGTAAAACACGAACTGCAAGTTGATTGGATGACTTTAAAATAAACTTCCATGTTCATTGAACCCAATTGCTTTGTAATGTTTGCCACGAAAATTGAGGCTTGAAACTCCCCCGTTCTCCATCACGTTTAGAGACACTGAGCAGTTATTTGACGAGGCTGAGTATGATATGACGAATTATGAAAATCGAGGAGGAAGTCATCCGAAATCCTCCTCTATCGCTTAATTCTTCATGCCATAATGATTCCTTATCCAGTAATTGTTTTATTACTTTCAAAATATTTTGCACATGCTAACCTCGATCGGTGTAAAATTCCCGTCTTCATTTCACTGTTTTTCGGCAAAAAAGTTGCCTGTGAATAGTTTGATTTCAGATGATATGATGGACTGTGTATTGTGCCTATACTGGCAAAAAGTACAAGATGTCGTTTCTTTCGTCGGATGGAAAATTTGAAAGGAATGTGCATTTTGTGTGGTTGAATTAGGTTACCCTCTTTTAGCACTTAAAGCATTTTATCGATCAGAATCGTCTGGCGCCAGTTACTCAAAAGGTGGCTAAATCACTATCCAATGGATAACGCAACTGGTTTCCCTAATACTTATCCACTGGATAGCGGTTTATCCGGTTGATAGCACTATCCATCTATTGAATACATGGGCCTGGAAAAGAAAAACACCTGAGTCACACCATGCTGGAAGAGCTATTCTTACCTTTTCTTGGATCTTCGTTACTCTTTTCAAGATCACTCTCCTCGTCACTTTTCTTTATGAAAATCGCGTAAGCAGTGGAAAGTAAGAGAACTTTAGCAGGCTGGTTTATAAGTGTGTCCTGACTAAAGGTCAGTACCATGGACACAAACCACTGATTGGACTTGTCTCTTCCCCACTGCATGCTATAAAACAACGTGAAAAGAGCTGATGTAATGGACGCAGAGATGCATAGAAACCAAGCTATGTACAAACACCAATGTGGTAGGAATCCTTGTCCTTTCTTCTCTTTCTTCTTTTCTTTGTCGCTCTCGTCGTTCTTTCCTTTTCCCCAAAACCAGTATTTCGTCTTCTCCTTCTCCTCCGAAGAGACTTCTGAGGTCTCCTGTACCTTTTCACAGCTACGAAAGAATAATAACCCGTTCTCACCTCCAAGCTCATGTTTCGGTATTCTTTAATTAATACACTCCAATTACCTGATGTTTTGTAAGCGCTCCCTCCTTCTTTTCCCTTTCGCTTTTTCTCTCCCCTCCCCCTCCGCTTTTTGCGCCTGCTACGCACGGTATAATCTGAGAAAACAGCCGACATTTCGCAACGCCAGCCCTGGTTTCCTAACGGAATGACGTCTGAGAAACAAGCGCAGAATTTCCATACTGATGTCGCGTCCTTCTGATTGGACGTGCCGAGTGAAACATTTGCTTCAACCAATTAGAAGCACTACCCAGATCTGGGAAGTGACGCGTCATCAGTATAGAATTTCTGTGCTCGTTTCTCAGACGTCAGTTCGTGGGAGAACCACTGGTGGTGTCGTGAAATGTCGGCTGTTTTCTCAAGCTACGCAGAATATAATATGACCTCCCCACCACTACGATCGTCGGCCATCAACAGTTTTGGACTCCCAAGTCGTTATAATCCTCACAAGTGTATCCCATTAATACGACCAGTCGAATTCCTGGTGAGACTGGCTGAGTGATGAGCCAAGCAATCACAGTTCAGAAAGGCTAAGTTTTTATATTGATGCTACCCAGTTCATACGACCTGATTTTTAGGGTCTAGGGATGGCCGTATTTACCGGTTCCACCCTATCACTCTCTTCTGTTTTTACAATATCGGTAGGTTTAGGTTACTACCAAATATGTAAACGATACTTACTCCTTTGAGTCGACGCTTGTCGGTTGCAAAACGTAATCTTGTTTTCTGCTTCCGAACAACAAAAATTTGCCACCAAAAATTCCTTTTGGTTGTTTTTCCATGACCAGTTCGTCATTTTTTGAGCCGCATAATTCATTTATGTCACACTTGACACAATCCAGAGGAACTTCTTTCTCTTTCAGAGAGTTTTCTTCATATCTAGGGTTAATATCAATTGTAGAAAATTCCTCTTTGTCTGCTGAAAGGGACTCCTCTGGCTTTTCTTCTTCACTGTCTTGTTTTGTCTCTTTTACCTTTTTAGGTTTGATGCTCTTAAACATGGCCACCACAACAGCGTTTACAGGAATAATAACGAGGCTGCACTGAATGCTGATCATGATTGAACGTAAGTTAATTTCGATTGGCCCCAGCAACAGGTTCGCCGACTCGTCCGAGGTTGTGTTTTGCCCATAAAACATGCAACTTGCTACCATGGCCGTGCACAGGAGACAGAGACAACAAGAGGCGCGTTGAGATCGATTGAAACTACTCCGCGATGGCTTTAGCAGCACTGAGAACCACAGGTGAGCATCTGTGAAGTCTTTGTACAATTTACTGTTAAAGACTCTTGAAAACGTTGTAAGGTCTTTTTCAGACGCAGGGGTTAACTCGCGCATGATAGCACCGTCATCTTCTTCTAGTGCGAACCATCGCTCACAAATAAACACGGTGACGGCGTCTGTCTGTAGATTCCGCACTAAAACACGCTTCAGGAACCAAGCAGGTGCCAATCCGTGGTTATCATGCCAAACCCTGAGCGAAGCAAGTGAACCCAAAGAATCAGCAACGGAGATTAAAAAAGCATTAGCGCTGCCTTGTTTAAATGTCGGGCGTTTGTCATCTTTTAAGATGCAGATTCCGCTGTCGTCGCGTTCACCAACCAATAGACACGACACTTGAGCTGTTGTACCAGCCCCTCTCCGCTGACCAGTGAAAAACGTAAGCTCATAGTGGTAAGTTGCATAAGGTACGTTTGAGGCTATAGGAGTGACCCCAATCTAAGGAGAGCGCGGAAAAGTAAAGAAGACGATTCGACCTTTACAGTACGGAGGAGGAGTAATGATAAATAAACAAGCCAATTAGCAGTGCTGATCAAAATACGCTTTGCATTTAAGCCTTAAAACTTCATAAATCGAATTTATTTCAATACATTTAAAACAAAATTAGGAGGGGCTTATAAACGGATTTTTTTAAAATTTTTTATTACTACATAGATAGGGTTATAACTTGGGAAGGGGCTTTTTAGCGGCTGTTTATATGGTCCTTCTAAAGCTGACTTCTTAGGGATCAGGGCTGACTGTATGAGTTTTCAATTGGACAAGAGGGGGAGGGTGGTGGAATCAAAATTAATCCATTGGTTTTGCATGATTAAGGAATATTAAAGCCTAGAGACACTTAATTAGTGGCTTTCAGTAATCCCCACTCCGACATCAATGGTTTAAAAGTTTCTTGATTGGAGAATTATTGAGTCGACTTTGTCTTTTTGGCCGATCGCGACTTGTACCGAACGGGGCAGATTCTACAAAAACGGGAGATAGAGCCCTCCTATAGATCCGCTGCTTGACTAAGCAATAACTGAGCGGTGGGGAGAGTTAACCTGGTAGTAAAAATTGACCTCTTAAATCTCAAATTCTGCCGAGCGTCACCCACAGTTGCGTTAAATGTTTAAATAAGAAAATGCGTTACCTGCTGCAAGTCTTTTTTGTCAGCTCTTCTAGCCCAGACCAAGACCAAAACATAAGTAAGAAATATGACAAGAATAAAAAAGAAGACTGTAACATTTCCAGTTTCAAACATTGAACTAAAACCATCCATTACAGCGCTGAAGTCGATCGGGTTTGGCGCCACATCCATCATTGAACCAAATGCAGTCAGATGTGTACAACGGCAGTGAGTTTGAGTAATGCTTGTCAAATTACCAACCTGTATTTAGATAAAGATATTAAGATTCTGTATTTTGAAGAAGGTTAAAAGCCGTGTTAACGGTAGTTAGTAGGCCCGATTCAAACGTCTTGTACATGTTGTCGTCGTAGTGTCGAACTAGATTCAGTTGTGGTAAGCCAAAAGAAAACTATATGAGAGCTTATTGCGGATACATGATACTTCATGCCAATTATGGTGAAATGAATTCTGCAAAACATTTGAAACAGGCCTTAACATTTTAAAATGCCTTCTTCATCTCTTTCTTGTTTGAAATAAATAAAGCATTTGACGGTGACGAACGGCTTAAGGTACTTCTGCGTTCTCCCTAGGCAAAATATACCAAACTAAACAGCGGGGTTTTCAAGATGACAAGATTGTACAGGTTGTATAGTAAGGCTATCCAACTTTCCCTACATCGATATGTGAAGTGAGGAGTGACTTTCCAAAGTTGTTACCTTAATTAAAATAAAGTTAACTTCTGACTCCGGTAACCACAAGACGCACTGAGGTTGTAAATTTCTTGGCTCCTCATACCACACATACCACCATTGAGGGGCCCGTACACGTATCGCTAACACGTGTAAGGTCATTGCGTTATGTTTTTGAAAAAAATTATTTACTGGGAAATCGATAAAATCATGGCCCATGTTCAACTGATTTATTTCTTACCTGACAACCATCACTCTTCCACTTTTGAAGCTCCTCGTTCCAGTATAAGCATCTTGATTTAAACGTCCGCAGCGTGTAGGTGATGTTGTAATCTCCGTGGTAACAGCCACTACCCTGGAGCGTTTCTGTAAACTTAATTCCTATGTAGTAAGTTCCAACATACAGGTCTTTTTGAGGAAGAAACAGCGATACTTCGCTATCTTGAATCTTCAAGTCGGTTCTTTCTCTTTTGTCCTGGTGCCCCAGAATGTTCGAGCTGTTTAACGTTTTCGTCAAGTTAGTGTACTCTCCAGATGATTTTACTCTCTCTTGCGAAGTGTTCGTTCTTTCCTCCGTGGTGTTTGGGGAATCATCATGACGAAACAGATTGCATGGTTCGTGATGCGTTTTGTTGGGAGACGCCTTCCAAAAGTCAAACTTTGTAATGGTAGGAATTTTCGCTCGGCTGACGTACACCTCAAATTGTTGGTCAGAACCAACTAACCCAACCTCAACGTTCACCGCGGTGCCATTTTTTTCAATCACCAGTTTATGAACACGCCATCCGTGGTGTAAAGAGCTGTTGTAAACGAATGATTTTGGCGGTTCAACAGTAGTATCTCTTGGGATGAAAATGTCTATTGGATCATCTTCATTCAGATTAGAGACTTTGAGCTTTTTACCTTTGCTTTTGAACGAAAGACTCACAACTTTTCCGGAAATGTCTGAAGACTTTTTGCCCCATGTGTAGGGATTTTCATTCATGGCTGCCATCTGATGGGGAAATGGAGACATAAGCTAACAACACACTCGAGGCACAATAGGTTTATTTCACTCGTGTATTCGTGCAGACCAGGACCTCCGCTTTAGACCTTTTCTATTACACAACTATCTCTAGCCTGCGTGGCAGGCGTTAGAAGGGGAAGGAGGAATTTAGGCGCGCCCGAAGGGGAGGTGAATAGTGGTGAGATATATATATCGAGACGCTTCGCGAAGTGTCTCGATATATATCTAGCGCTATTCATCGACCCTGACGGGGTATAGTTGTTTTAGTATTTAACAAATCAGTTGGATAAAAATCAAAAAGGTATTTTTTGTAAATAAAAGACGTCAAATTTCTCTAATAATACGATGGTCACCGTCAAAACCCCCTTCATTTCCCTCTCTTGTTTTAACTCATCGTTTCTTTAAATGAATATAGTGTGTTCCATTCGTTCTTCTCCCATGAGTTAAATTCTATGGTGCTCTGTATTAAAAATTCGAATTTTTATTCACACCATCTAATTTTACACGTACCTCTTTGTCGACTGTGCCATCAACGTTACTCGAGAACAGTTTCCCAGTAGAAGGTATCTGAAACCCGGCTAGCCCGTCGCCTATGGCGGAGCCTCCCAAAGAATCTGGTTCAGAACGTTCCACTGCTATGTTTAGCTTTGCAGTGGAGATAACACTGGACTGTTCCCCCGGAAGTTTATTTTCCAGAACCGAACCGCCAACACTCCCGAGCATGTTCAAGATGTTGTTAGCTGCGTCTCGGCTCTGTAGGGTATTCATAAATAAATGATATATTTCAGGAGACCATTACTTGGAAGCCTTTTTGACTACAAATAAGTGACACCGTGTTTTACAATAACTAAACTATTACTTGCGCGCTCTTTGGTCGAGAGCTACGGTTTGTGAGAGCACAGACCATAGAACTATGACAAAATGATGGTGCTTCCTCTGTCTCTCACATCTGGTTTTCCATGTTCGCTGAAAATGGACTTTTAAAATCTAACTTCCCTAGTCTATACTATAGACTACTATAGACTATAGCAATAAAATCAAAAGTTCAAAACTTTTCAGTGAAGCCATTGGAGACTTGTGTTTCCTCCGCTTTGTGGCGTTTTGAACATTTTGACGTCGTGAGGCTGTACTAGCATAGGCTATTATAAATTGTTGTTTATTTGTTAATTGGACTTATTTGTTAAATGCACGTGGATAGGACGACATCTGAAAGAAACAGTTCTCTGAGGTACCATCACGTGATCTGCAATGGGAGAACAAAACATACAAACTAAAAAGGTCTAGAACGAATTCGCAGCAAACCTTTGAAGATTCCTCATCAAGTTCTACAGTTTCTTCTTCATCCGTAGAATTTCCGTTTGCCTCTTGTTTAGGTTCCGTGCAAGTAAAATCATAGGGTGCACAGGTAGGAGGTGCTGCCGTGGCATTCCTTTTGGGGGGCTTCACCACCACAGAGCTCCCAGCGGCATTAAGAACGTATCCCATTCCTGACAACAGGGCCTCGGCACCGCTGACCACTGCATCAAAGCCCGCTAAATCGTCAGAACTGGCTTTTAATACCTGTGACATTCTCTCAAAGGCCGCCGTTGATGCGTTCTAACAAGAAAGTTTCTTCTGTGAGTATCCCTTTCATTAGTTTTGTTCATGTTAATAAAAATTAAGTAAAATATATGAAACAGCTTTCTTAAGAATTTTGTTGAGGTTTTCTTGTGCGTTGGATAGGAGGATTAGGGTGGACATAAATTTGCCCCACTAAATATCGTGGTAGGTTGTATTTTCTGCTCCAATTTAGTACTAATCAAACGATTAAGTGACGAGGCCTAAACAAGAAGACTAAAGGCAAATCACTGTCTGCGAGCTAAGAGGCTGATATTCTCTTCTTTTACTTTACTCGCCCTATGCTTTCTGAATATGTCCATTAAGAAGGCCTTTCCTTGTAACTATGAGATAACTACGGCGAGATTTTTTCTGTGGATAAATAAAATCATTAACATTTCGGGAAGCCAAAATTGCCCAGTACTGCTGAAGCTAAGCTATCTTACCATGCTCGCAGTCGAAGTTTCATCTTTAAACTTCGACGCACTCGCGATCATATTGGCAGACTGTTGTAATCCATCCAGGCTGTTCACCGGAAGTGATGTCGCCGCTTTAACAATTGCTGTTCGCACCGCTTTCCTTTTCTTTTTCCTCGCACTAATATCCTTAGTATCATTAGATGGAGATTTTGTGCTCTGGGCATTAAGCAATGAGTTGACAGCACCAGCGAGTCTCAGGGCTGCCTGTGTGTCTCCCACGCTCACCAATTTTCCTAAGTCGCTGTTTTCGCCTGATGTCATGTCAGCCAGCTTATCACCAAGTTCATCTTCTTTCATGTCTGGCTCTACCGACTACATCATTAAGACAATAACATGAGCGCTTGAGAATTTCAAACTTATGAATCATTTAGATACATATTCCTTGAAGTCTGATGAAACAAACATCTTACCTGCAAAGATAAAGAATAGTTGGCTTCGCCTTTGTAGAAATCCAACACTTTCACCTCAATTTCAATGGTATAATTATTAGCTGGGTCTCCAAGTGGCAGTTCTGCGCGTGTGAAGTTGTGAAGTCCGTAGTAAAACAGCACCAGCCTTCCTTCGTTTTTATAGAAAAACTTGTAGCTCAAAGGCATGTCTGCATCCGTCCAGCCATCGCACCAAATATGGAATTTAGTCATAAGTGCATTTCCCTTCAGGGGGAAAGCAAAACAGGCCCCTGCTCGAGGTACCTCATTCGTCAGTAGCATACTTTCAGTCTTCCCTCTTACACCTTTCTCTCTCCGACTGTAGAGACGAATACGGTACCCGGTACCTCCTTCAAGCACATCCTTGGGGACCGTGAATACGGGACCACTAGGATCCTTTACTTCGCTTTGTCTGATGTCTTGCACAAGCTCCCAGGATGCAGCGGAATCATTACTGACGTTTTTGTAAATTTGCCATTCGTAGATCAGTCGCCCAATGCATCCCTCAAAGCAGGTGGCGAAAAGGGCGAGTCTCTGTGACGGATTGATTTTATCTGCGCAATTTTGTTTACATCTGTTTGATATAAATGGATGATAAGATTTTGTAAAAAAGGCTATTGCAACAACAATCCGGGCAGCCACGTCTTATGAACATAAGTTTTGCGTAACTGCTGACTTGGGTCATTGAGCTGATCAAGGTAGTGCGTTTGCAAAGACTGCCCGTCTGTCACTGCCGCCCTGGATTCCATCCCTTAAATAAAATAAACACCTGTAGTATCGTATGTACTTAATTCAATTATATTGCTTGGCAATTGGACATTTGACATTTGTGCATACGGAACTCACTGCAATGATTTGCTTGCCAATGCCCAAAGCAACCTTACTTGAGTCAAGTTTAACTGAGTATTTTCTCTTTTATCAAGCCGAATATTTTGAAACGGGTTACCGCAAAAAAAAACACGCATTAATCGAAGAAGGACGCTAAAAGCACTTACTCAATTTTTGTCACTGGTGGATCACCTAGCACAACTTCTATGACTTGATACTGTTGCGCTGTCCTTCCTCCTTTTTGTACGATTAAAAATACTACGTAAGTCTCATTCTCTATCATTTTGGCAGTGTCAAGACTTAGTGTACCGCTGTTACCACTAAAGATAAACTGTCCGTCACCATAGCAGCCTCTGGAGTGTGCACTGCTAGCTGCTGCTAGTTTCGTTGTTGTGTCGTACGGGCATCGCAGGGTCATGTTTGGATAAACTATTGTGGGGAATTGAGTGTGAATACTTCTGCATAACCAAGTGTAATGTAAACCTGAAAAAGAGAAGGTTGGCCCATTTCAAGGAGCGGCTCCACCGTAGTCAAACCTTGCTTATCGCTTTATTTCATGGGTTCATTAACAATGAAATAAGGAAATGACCGGGGAAGTAGAAAGAGGTTCGATTTCCTAATCAGCCAAGTTTGTTTGCAAACACTTAACTGTTTTACAAATGCATTCAGCAGCATTCTCAGCATTAAGACACTTAAAACGTCTTTCTTCAAAGTTTCAGACACCAAACTAAGTGAAGATACTGTTCTTCCTTTCGAGTTTTCAGCGCTCAAAGACTCAAAATCAAGTATAAGTGGTACTTTTCTCCATCGTTATTGTATCGTTGTCAAATGGATTTTGGTATCTTTTTTATCCCTACTCCCTAACGAGGCCAGGTCAAGAAACCAATTTGGCCTTGCCTACAGAACAGTACTAGCAATTATTCTACCCTGAGCCGGCAGAGTATAATTAGGTTTGTTGGTTCGATTTTATATCGGTACCACAATTTTTACCTAAAAACAAAGAAAAGGAGACGGCGACGGCGACGCATACTCACCAGAATCTTGTCCGGTTTCCACATCCGGGTCGTTCGACTGAGTCCCTTCGATCATGATTTCCTTACCAAATCCCCTGGTGATCAAATTACCGCCGTCAATTTTTGCTACTAGTGGCGAAGGAACAATCTTTAGGAAGCCAATATCTGTACTGCGGTACTTGTCAGTATCAGGCAGCGCCATCCATGCAGTAAAGTGCACTTCATATAAACCATACCTTAGTCCTTTTCTAGGTATGTTGAGTTCTCTTTCAGTTCTAATTATGTTGGCCCCATGGATGCTTCGAACCCCGTTTTGGTCGTGTGAGATTAATTGCCAATTAAATTCCACCTTGCTTGTTCTCTCGCAGTCAAGCTGTACCGTAGTGTGCACAGTGAAGGGGTCATAGCGGAATGACCTTGCAGCCGTGTTAGAGCCGGCACCGAGATTTTCTATCCCTGTTTTTGGGCTTGCACAAGGAGCATACACAACCTCCACATCTGTCTGAAGCTTTACAAAAGACACTGCATTTGAGGCGTTTAACGTAACCACGTACTCTCCTACTTCATCATACACATGCTTAAACTGGACGCTCTCAACCGCTGGTATGACTATAAGGTCTGATGTTGCGCTTGTTACTTTGCACCCTGGATGACCATATAAGGAATGAGTTCCGTCTCCAAAATCAACAGAAAAGCAGGACTCTGTGCCTAGCTGCTTGGCACTAAGGTGAAATTCGACTGGCTGCTTGAGTTTTTTAGGACTGTTGCTTTGTAATGTGGCATTCTCAATGGCGTAGTGAATAATCACTGTGATGTTAGCGTGTTCCTCACTCACCATATTTTTAATCAGCACCGACAAATTGTGTGCCCCAACCTGGTAAAATTTGAGCGAAAGAAGACATTTAGAACCGAGTTGTTGGTCAACATCGTCAGTTTTCCATTCGCATGATAAGTTAGTTCCTTTGGCCAGAACTTCGAACATGATGGAACGACAAGCAGGAAAGTGGTCCCCACGGAGACCGAAGCCAGCATAAGACCCACCGGGTTGTGGTAAACTGGCGATAACTTTGTCAAATTGGACGGGAATTTGAATGGCTGCAGTTTTCTGGGCTGCAGTCCACGACACCAGATTCTGAGCAACCACTACAACTTTGAAAACACCAGCCGTTTTATAGTGATCAGGTGATACAGTAACCGTTCTATTCTCCCCAAATAATACAAAAGTCAAGTTTGCAAAGGTAATTTGGAATTCAGCATCGGTACCATTCGCAATTTCCCACGATATCACAAACGTTTCGTTAAACCGTATCGCAGGAATGTCAAAGATCTTTAAATTTCTGATTGGGTCTTGCACAATAATTTCTTCTGTGGCGTTCGTGTAACTCAGTCTGTTTCTGCACTCGATAAGAAGTCGATATTTTGATGCTTTGTCGTATGCATAACTTACTGGATAACGTTGGTTTCGAAAGTTTTCTGTGGGCGTCCTATCTTCTCCTAAAAATACCTTCTTCGTAAGTTTTAAGTTTCGTGGTATCTTTTCGTCTCCAAAGTAGCAGATGCAATGAAAGTCTGACCCTTGGTCGATCATAAGAATAATCGGCGCTTGTTCAGAGACATTAGATGGGTACGCAGACAGCTTTACCTTCTGAAGTGGGAGGACTGGTTTATGTACTCTGACATTTACTGAAACTGTGACAGTAGAGACGTTGTTACTAGCCGTCGCAAGAACTTCATAACTCACGTTAGGCCTTGACTCGTAAACATCATTGTAACCGTATTTGTGCGTTACTTTTCCAACGTAATTTTTAACCTTATTGCCATCGTCAAAGTCAAACAGATAGACAAGATTTGTGCCTGTTTTGACTTGGGTAGTGAAGGTGACATTTTGGTCCATTTCTAGGTCCCGTGACTCAAAGGAGACGTCAACAGTCAGGCTTCCAACTGGAACTTCCGCCAGGATCACAGCTGACCTGGTTTGAATTGGACTTACCAGGTTGCGAGCTCCTACCCGAATGACATATTTCCCAGGATTGGCGAGAACCACTCGAACAAAACCCCATAGCTCAGACATGTGGAGAAAATTGATGGTTGCTCCAGAAATATTGACTTCAAATGTTGCGTTTGTTCCTGATAATAAGGTCCAATAGACTGGAAATTCTCGGCCGACGATCTGTACTGGAACCTTTGTGATGTTCAGCCCTTTAACAAGGGCTTGAATAACGATTGGTACAGAAGCGTATTCTGAGCTCAGGCGGTTTTGGCATTTAACGGATATGTGGAAAATTCCTGTAGATGTGTAAGTGTGTTGGACAATAAATGTCAGATTTTGAAAAGGTCGTTTGTCTGTCGTCTTGCCGTCAGAATAGTAGTTAAGTCGCTGATAGCTGGAATTCAGGCTGGACCCATCCCCGAACTGCCAGACGCAAAAGAAATCAGAACCTTCCGACAAGTAAAGGAAGATATCACTTGTGTTGCTTAAAGAAGTGGGTGACGAACTGATGGAAACCTTCTGAAGTGGAATGACCGGCTTAACGACGTGGATGTTCAGCAGGGTGTCTTCCTGACTGACATTGTTTCTCGCCGTGATATTCACTACATACAGAGAATGAGGATTGAACTTATGCACAACAGTATGTTTTCTCGTGACAGTTGCTTCGCTCCCATCCATAAGATCAACCAGAAATTCTGGATTACTTCCGTTTTTCAATTTGATACCAATGTTCACACTTTCATTTACCTCAATACCATGTGGCCCTCCAAGAACATATGCCTCAAGACCGTGGATGGGAATCTCCACGATCGCATAACCATGGAGAACAATCGGCTGGGTGACACGGTTCCAAACGGTTAATGTAAATTGATGAAAACCCACCGACCGATAAATATCCTGATAGATGATGTGAAAAGCCCTTTGTCTGACGTTTTTGTGGATAAAGCTGTAACCCTTAAATGATACTTTAAACGAGGTGTTAGTTCCCGATGTTATTTCCAATGTAATGTTAATTGGGTTTCCGAGTATGCACGGTTCATTTGGGATCCAGCGTGCCCCAGTCACTGGTTCCTGTACTATGGCGTCGATGTTTGATGTCTTTTCGCTGAGACGATTCTGACAGGTGACTGTCACAGAATAAACGCCAGTTGCAGAAAAATTGCGCTTGATAGTAAATGTCAGCTCAGGTGGGTTGTTCGAAATATTGTTTTGTCCGCTCACTGGATCCCAGAAGGTTTCTCCACGAAGGTCATATATTTGGCTATAGTTAGGAATGTCGCTGAATGAAGCATTGCAAATAACATCGGAAGCCCTTCTTATGTGGGCAGTTATTATAGTGGGCTGCAAGAATACTGTAGGTTCTGTGTACAGGGTGAGGTATTCTACCAACAAAACGGGTTTATGAATTTTGATCGAGACAGAGGTGTTGTAGACCGAAACGTTGTTGAACGCATTTATGGTAATCATAAAATCTCCATAGGCTGAATAACTCAAGTTTGTTTTCAAATTTCCTGTTGTAATCGGGCTTCTACCATCCCCCGGGTCGACACTGTATATGGGATTCGCACCGTTCTCCGCGTTGGTGTGTGTCATAAAAAGAACGAAAGACTCGTTAACTTCAATGTATCTGTTCGAATGATACAAAACTGGAGAGAATGGTTCCACTTGTTTCTCTATGCGAACTGCGCTTCTGCTACGCAGAGTTACAGTCACTTTATTGGATGCTGAAACTATGATGCTTTGTTCACCTAGACCCACGTGATTGTCTGATTGCACCCATGCCCAACCGTAAGTTTCGTTTATTGTTTTAAAGGTCTTGAGCTGCTGTCCAGCAAAGCTCGCAGTGTATTGAATATCACTCCCACTTTGGACAAGCCATGTGATTTTAAACTGCTCCAGATAACCTTTAGGAGTTATTCTTTCGATAGCAAGCCCGAAAATGGGTACTTGTACGATTACCATTGTTGAAATATTGGCTTGACTTAGTCTGTTCACACAACTAACATGTAAGTAGTAATTCCCTGTGCCGTTGAACGAATACGTTAAGTTGTGTTTTGTTCCATGATTGACAAAGTCTGTCTCTGCTTGATGGCCATCGCCGAAATTCCAGTAACATTTAAAATCTGTGCCCTGATCTGATATCAGAACGGCCGAAAGTGGAGATGGAAATGGTACAGGCTCAGTCACAAGGGTCAGATTTCCTAAAAGCACTATGGGTTTTTCTATAGATACAGACTTACTGATGCGTAATGTTTCGTTCCTGCAACGGCTGTATATTGTAGTTCCCACAGAGAAAACTCCGTGTTTTGAGTACTTATGATGTATGGTGTCCTGGTCTGTGATAACGATAGGACTTCCATCCCCGAGATCATACTTGTACTCGCTAAACGTGACGTTCTTGTCGTTGATAACCACTATCGTGATAGTTTCATTTACTTCGACGTACTTGCTTTTATGCTGCACCACAATCTTTAATTCGCTCACAGGTTCAACTGATAGATAATAACAATGAAAACGTCCTTTAAAAATAAACAAGCTTAGGTATACTGAACAGGCCTTGTTTGAGCCTTGCGTGGCAGACAACATGCCTTATTAGAAAATACTGGTCTCGTAAAGTGACTATCTTGAAACAGAAAAAACTTTCATATTATCATCAAACTGTGATGAATGACATCTTTCAGAAATAAGCTAAAATAGTGCTGTACTTATAATCCAAATCAATGCTGAGGGTTGTGAAAAGCACTTTTGGTAGCTTGTCTCGCTGTTCAGGGATGCACACATTTGAATTGAGATTGGCAAACTCATTAAATTTGTGCATCGGTAATAGTGGCCCAATAGTGGAATCAATGTAAAATAGTGCTGTACTGACCAATCAATGCAAGGGCGCAGGTGATGAGGTGTTGAGAGTTGTAAAAAACGCTTTTGGTAGCTTGTCCCACTGTTCAGGGATGCACACATTTAGATTGAGATTGGCAAACTCATTTTATTTGTGCAGAAGCAATAGTGGGTCCAATGGTGGAATCAGTGTAAAGTAGTGCGGTATTTACAAATCAATTCTAGGGTGAAGGTTATGAGGTGCTGGGGTTTTGAAAAGCACTTTGGTAGGTTTTTCGGCTGTTAAGCGATGCACACATTTGAATTGAGATTGGCAAACGTATTAAATTTGTACATTGACAATAGCCCAGCTCGTATGGTTTCTTGCAGTTCGTTCGGCTCTGCAGCAAGTAGTTTATCTTTATAACAAGCATTTTTTTTTCACTTACAGGGCTTGCATGCTATCCGTGCCTTTTTGATTTGCAGTACAGTTAGAGCTGTAGAGTAGAACTGTAAACATGCCAATCTGCCTCTAAAGTATTTCCCTGAGCTCCCTTGTTGAGCCCCGATGCGAACAACATACTGCGTAGCGATATCAGTCAGCTCATCATAACGGCGAGAAGCAACTGCCTGTTCTTCGTGCCACAAGTTAACAACCCCTGAGGAACCATTATAAGTCACTCCAATGAATTGCCACTCGTTAAACCGAAGGATTTTAGCCTTGACTTGTGGTGGAAACCCCCCGGAATTGCGAGGGTTGATTCGTGCGCCTAGAGTCCCGCTACCATTGGGGCTAGTCTCGTAAATCTGGACTCCGTGACCATCTCTCTTATAGTTTACAATAGGACCAAGGCTCCCTAACGGGTACACGTACAGCAAGATGGTGATGGAGACCTTCGTGTCCAGGTTTCCGGTGTTGGTTAACTCGATGTAGGAATCCGAGTGGCCCTTGACTTCAATGGAACCACCTAGCTCACCATGAATGCCTTGGGAGAATAGAGTGCCTTTTGAGATACCTTCTCCCCTGTGTGGCGAGACATCTTTTACGCCAGTTTCGTTGTTGAATGGATATACTGCGACTGGAAGTTGAGGGAACTCGCAGAAATGATAATAAGCTGTCAAGAAATAAAGTCTAAGAGTTACAAACTACACATTATAGTAGATCCAGTTAACATTTGAAGATGTAATCGAGACTCGAGTTGATCTTGTTCCGATACAAATCGTATGGTTTTGTATCAAAAATCGTGTTGTTGTTCAGCATTATTTTGATTGTAAAGAAAACAAGGCTTGTATTAAACATGTTAAAACCATGATGTTGGTTTCATCTTCCAAGTTGATGGGGTAGATTGGGAGATACAGAAGATGACAATTCGAGAGCTAGCCGTTGGTGATTCGTTTTGACGAAAGGCTAGCGCTCGACTGAGCTTCTTGATCTTCCTACTGTGGTCAATCTACCTACTGTTGACTCCTGATAACTTGAACCTTCTAGGGAAATCGAAAAAGGGGCGAGTTATTATCGGGAAGTTCGAGTTACCGAGGGTAAAATTGCCGAAAGTCTATATAGAGGAAATCCAGGGGAAATCGACTTTGGTTCGAGTTAGCGCGAGGTTTGAGTTAGCAAGGGGGTCAAATGTAATCAACTCATTTGACTAAACTCTCAACTAAATCTTTGTATTTTATTCCCCACCCTCGCAACACTTCAGACTCTTTAGAAAGAAACCCCTTTATTCATGATTAGAGCGTACCTCACGCATTTCAAGGCAAAAGTATTGAGCGTACAACTGTCAAATAGTGTTTTCAATTATCCTCACTTGAATTATTTACACGTTCCTCTAGTGGTAATTTTTTTTTCTCTGAATTCTACTCTACAACCTATTTTTGTTCTTTCCCTACCGGTTCAATCGACCCAGAAATGTAATAATTGTCTTTGTAGCCACGTTTCCTAGAGGTACGTTTCTTTGGGGGATCAAAGAAGAGGTTCGCATTCTTAGATTTTTCGGATTCATTTAGACTAGGTTTGGGCGAAGATAATCCGATGAAAATCGAGAAATGGATTCTTGTTTAGTGTGATTCTTGTTTATATTTTTTTATTCGATAGAAAACTAGGAAAGTTTTAGCTGAGCAGTGATAGCAGGCCTCAGTCAATAAAAGGAAAAGTGAACGAAGGGAGAGGTGATTGAGAGAGAGGTTTAAGAAAAATTCATCCACGAAACTACCCTGACTAAGCAATGATAGGAACTTTATCAGTGGCGGATCCAGGGTCAGTGGCGGATCCAAGGTCTGTATCCGCGACTGCTTATAGATATAGCTTAGTACCTATTTTGTAATTAAAGTAAGACCGGAATATTAAGGATAAGTTGCGTGCGAGAGGGAGTTTCAGAAGTGTTATACGAGTGACTTACTTAAACACCGAAGGAAATCTTGTTAATTCTAACGGATTATTACAAGGCCAAACAAACTAAAAATGAGAAATGAGATTGGTTGATTAAATTATCGTCGACCGATTAAATTTGAACCGAAAGGTCTTAGAATTGAGCTGGAGATTTTGAAAGGAACTGAAGCAGCCAAGTTTATCAAACAAGTGATAGGCTTTTTTTGTTTGGTTATGCTACTTCATATCAGGTTTCCGCGACTTCCATTAGCAACAGTCTCTCTTGTCTAAACAATAAAGGTTTTCCGTGTCAATACTGAACGCTGTTTAGTCTTGGACACCGCATTTGATACTCGAAAGAAAGTTACGATTAATTATAATACATCATGCATTCTGAGGTTTACAGACTGGGTGCACGATTTTAAAGTCTTAAACTGCGACTCATGCAATTTCAAACGTCTTAAAGCGCATTTAGCTATAAGCCCCTGGAAGTTGCTCGTTCAGGTGTAATTATATTGTAACAGATCAAGCTTGCCCATATGCATACTGACCGTTATTCAGTTGTGTTTAGCGTTTCGGTTAGAAGAAATCGCGGGAAGTAATTTAAAGCAACTTTTAACGTCATCAGACAATACTAAAGCTTGTAAGGTAAGTCTTTAAATCTCTTTAAAGCTGAATGGTTACACCTCTATCGCACCTGAGTCATTTAATTAATGTTTCACGGTGACTTGACAACGGGTGGTTTTGCCAGGATGTATCAGTAGACAAAAATAATTATACATACCTGCTCTAAATTGTATGTTTACACATGTCTTGAAATTTATATTTCACGGGAAGTTGATATTTTTTAATTGGAACACGTATACGTCCTACAGATTCATCCATTTATATATTCTGTTCATGACTATGGCATGACATTGCCTTCTTCTGTAAAAGTTTAACTTTTTTTTGGTGACGCAATAGCCTCAAGAACAACGTCCCTTCTTATAACTCAATAAAAGAAGTCCTGTTGTAGAACCAAATTTTAAAGACAAGGATTTTGCTTACTGAGGAAAATCGTTAAACCATAACTTTCTAAAACCTACAACGTAGATGCTTACTATAAAAATTAGGTTTCTGGGAAACTGCCCACCTACCCGTCCCCTAAGCTAACATTAACACTTGCTTCTCACTTAGGCAAAATTATGGCTTAGGGGAGGGGTTGGTGGGCAGTTTCCCAGAAAGCTAAATTGATGCAATTTAAATGTAGGAACGTTTGCGCCGTCTTCAGAATTATATGATTATACTTTTCTGACGTTTAAACAAATGCCGAAATTTCGGAAACGAAAGTCGTACTTAAATTACTTACGCCTGTTATACAGTCCACAGACATGGATTGACAAAATTGTAACCACCACAAATTTTTTTCTGTAGGTAGGTAGAGTTGCTATGTCGATCAATATACGATCCTGCATTGTTCAGTATTTTTACCTTTCAACGACAGAAGTTCTGTGTCAAAATCAGTATGGCCTGCGCAGAGATGTATTTTTACCTGCAACCTCAGATAAAGCCTCAGATTATGGCGTGGAAAAAAAACTGCTTTTCAGAAATAAAAACTATTAGGGTTCCTCTATTCTTGGATGAAAATGTCTAGTACCTAAGTGATGCTGTATTGTCGCTATTACTGGAAGTTTTACTCGTACCAGATCCGAGTTCTCCATAAAACAAGAAAAATAATTTTACCTTGAGATGAATTTAGAACCAAATTTCCCTCTGATCCGTACACACTAACAACCTATTAGAAAGAAAAAAAATAATGATCACTCAAACCAGCAAGAAAGGAAAGAAATGTGCTTCAAACGGTCATCAAATGCGTGATTTTATGAGTCAAAACGGGGAAGAGTGGAATGGAAACGGGCCATGGAAAGTAACATGACAATTTCCTATTGGAACAAATGTGCAAAGTGAATCAGAATTGAATATTTTGAGCGGCTGTAATTGTAGTACCATCGTTGTAAACAAAACTAAAGTGAACACAATGAGAGATATTTGTACGTGAACAAATCTCATCAAAGAAAACAGAATGTCACTGTAACTATAACTTCCTATACGGCCAGAATCATTTAATTAGTATCTACTGAGTAGCATCTTATTTTTGTTACAACCGAATATGCTAAATGTTTAGTCAAGCGATGATCTTTGCTTGTAAAAATGCCTCGGATTTGAACTAAGTGTTAGGGTAATTTAAATACTTACCACGCCAAAATCTGACCAGAAAATACAGAGTTTTAAAATTAAAACCAACATCGTTATTATAGACCCACAAAGATTGATTGCGTTTTTCTTTTAGGCATAAACTATCATGTTTAGTTTGTGAATATAAATGCAACATGGCAAATGCTGTCCAACAATGCCCGCAAATCTAACGTTACCAACTTGGTCAATTCAATTTATATCATGCTGTTTGTTACGTAACTCTAGTTCTAATCAGACGAGGCGAATTAATAATTTGCCGCAGAGTCTTCCAAAATCTTAATTTCCTAATCTTTTAATAGTTTGTCCTACCTGCATTAAAAACCCCATGAAAAACAATTTCTTACTCATCTTTGTTGGGCATCGTAGCATTTTTTGAACCATCGTAGCATTGCAATGAATTGGAGAGCTTTTTAATAGCTCCTTGCTAAGGACTTGATATTTTTCCTTCTAACAACTATCAACTTTTCCAACGGCGTTTTCATCATCTTGTTTAAAGTTATTTATATTAATCCAGTTTGGCAAGACACCAAATGTGGCAGCAGTATTTATTAACCTGTTTGAGAGATTAGCTAACTGAATTAAGGATGACATTTCACAACTGAAAGTTTATCAATTATTGATTACAGGCATTCACGTATTAATTTAGTTGACTCATTGTACGTGTAGTAGCACAACTTCTTAGAAGCTTTCTAACAAACACTGAATAGGAACGTGCGCTCTTTTGAGTCAAATGAACTCAAAAAACCACCAATTCATAGCACCCATATACAATTAAATACTAAGGGTCGGTTATTTAAACGAAGTCTAATTTAGACGGCGGTTTAAGAAATCTTTGGACCTCCAGATCTCGCCCATAGTGGGTTATTTCAAAAAGATAAATGCTTTTCCAATATACGCTATATGCTTTCATGAAACTGTTCAAGATCAGTGGTGTTTACATAAAAGCGTTTGGCATAGAACTGAAAATGGCTTAGAATTCGGTTTTGTTAAACACGGGCACAACTCCTTTTAAATATTAACTGGCCCTGAGATTCTTACGTTTTATTCTACATGTAAATCAGTTTACGAATAACAAACAAAGTTCGATTAACTATCTTCGGTCTAACGTAGCGCTGTGAAATTTTCAACATTGTGGCAGAAAGCTGCGAGGTCCTTGATCAAAGTAAGGAAATAATGTTAAAATTTCGTCCACTTCTGGTGGCCTATTCAGAAACAGTTGCAACGTTTGAATATAGATTAGCTGGGGTATTCTATTACTTGTGTTCCAGCAATGGAAGTGTAACTTGGTTGTTATAACAAGCTATTTCTTAAGTACACCAAAACATGTCTCCAGTACCTTGTACAGGGGAACTTGTCTTCAAGTAAGAAAAGTGAAAAAAAAAAGTATTTAAACATTAATTGAGGTCATGAATGTCCCGCATGTGATAGGCACGAACTTCAGGCAGCGACAGAAAAGCATAAGCGCATTTCAATTCAGTTAGTTTGATGAGCTACAATCTCACAAGGCCTTGTGCTTCAACTTCATTTCTTTTTTTATGAGTTTTGCCAAGCGACTTCCGCCCCCCCCCCCCCCCCCCCCCATCGCAGTCGCGTCTCCTTTTTCTCCTTTAGCACCAAGTATTTACAATGTTTCCCTGACTCAGTTGCTAATGAGCCCTGGGCGCTTTTAGGCCACCTCCTGATTGTGATGGTGATGTCGAAGTACCCGGATGTACAAGACATTTGAGAGCTTAAGATCCGACGACGGCGAAGGCAACAGGAACGTCACAAAAGCAATAGGTTTAATAACTAAAACAATAATTTTGCACGCGCATCACGCTTTTTGTACATTTTTCTGCCGTCACTGTGGACGACTACGTGGACGACTACGACGTGAAAATGCCTAATTTCACGTTGTACAGAGGAAGGAAGTACAGAAGCGACGACGAAATTTTCTCCTTCTTTCTGAACTTGGATATGGTTCTTAGGAATTCAACTTTAAGAAGGCTCGCCTACATTTCGCAAAGTTAGTGACTTGGAGTAATGTCCATGAAAATTGAAAGAACGCGAATTCACTTTTTTCTGCCGTCGTCGTCCACGGATCTTAAGGTCCCTATTGCTGAGTCACTGACGGGACAGTTTGACGCTGATTGGTAGATGATAAAAAACCTGTATACATATAATTAGTAGTTATTAGATGAGGCTAAGTATGGTATGGACAATTATGCAGATCGATGAGTTTGGGCCCCGATAGATTACACTCTCCTCGTATCATACCACAGGTGCCACCAGCTCGAAATTTGAGCTTTGGCACTGTCGCGTAACCTTCGAAATGCATGAGGCTTATGTTACCTATGAATTTGAAGGGACTTAAATAAAATCGGGTAACTTCACTTACCGTGTGGCACGAAATTTTGGGGGGGAGTTTATTTTTGCGGATTGGCGATTTTTTTGTATTTTGCGGGACCTAATTTTTTGCGATTAGGACAGATTAGTTTTCCTTGCTGGGAATTAACTTTTGCGATTTTCAGAAAGCCCCGGAGAAATCGTTGATAATATTTTGAGTACGTGCAACTAAATAATAAATAATTACATATTTTCAAACAATACTACGGCGCGCGTACCCTATGTAAAACCAGCGACATGAGTTTTGCTCGTCATTTAATCGTTTTGTTTCTGAACGTAAGAGACAATTTGTAGTTGAACAGACACAATTTCTTAGTACTGTATTTTTTTGTAGCGAGTTTAAGTTAGAGAATATTTACTCTGGAGTAAATTTTTGCGGGTAAAATGTTTGCGGTAATTAATTTTTGCGTGAACTTTTTTTTGCGGATCGTTGGAAAATCGCGAAAATTAGAACCCTCAAAAATTTCGTGCCACACAGTAAGTTATGCTTTTCTTCTTCCTGTGTAGTTTCCGAGCCAATTTATGACCAATTCATGGTTTCTCTCTATCCGGTACTAGAACCACGTAGCCACAAGGGATTTGGTTAAGACAGTGGACAAACTTCGAATGCAATTGAAAGAGAAACTGAATGAAAAACAAGTAAACGAAACTGTAGATAGTAAAGTGATGCAGATGTAAAACGCGAAGAGTTTTATGCAGTGTTTTAAAAATTGAGGCACGCAAAGGATGGGGGTATCTACTACACAGAAAGTTGTGGTTACAGGTCTGGAGAGATCACTTACGTCATGCTCAGTATCCCTTAGCGTAACTGAAGGTGAATGTTATACTTTATAATCGTAGCCCTTCATTATAGCGGTGAAGATAACCCTTATTGAACGACGCTGACCTTTCCTTTCAGCAAAATTTTGATATTTGCTTCACTCATAAGAGCAATAAGTGACCACTTACCGGGGGACTCGATCAAACGCGGCGCTCGGTTAAACGTTGCAGATAAAACAGAATTACCAATAAAAGCCGCCTCGAACAAACGCCTTGATTTTCAGTGATGATTAATTCTATTCCTCCCAGCCTCGGAATTCCTGTCAGCTAGAATCGCCCCAGAAGGTAATTGTCTTTGGTCTCAGCTTGTTTACCGCTAAACCGACTTTGAGCATAAGAAAAATTGGTGGAAAAAAGCTGGTTTAATAGAGTTTAAGCTTCACGTATACGGCAAACGTCAGATGTAAGTTGAAAATTTCTCAGAATAGGAAATGAGCAGATAGAAACAGTTCAAAACAATTCTTATGCATACAAAATGGCGTGAAACTACTCATTTTGGTGTAGAAATAATGAATAGTAAACAACCAGCAAAGAGGAAACTTGGTCATGTGTTACAAATTCGCGTTTGCCGTTTGACGTAAACGTGTTGCGTAACCTCTCTAATGTGAGGGAGTGCAGTTAATGAAGTGTTATACATGAAGCCCTATTCCGCCATCAAAAATGTGGTTCCCAGAGGGCTATTTACCATGCTATGTGTTGGAAGGCCCCAAGAGCCGGTCTATTGAATTGAAAGCCCCGAGAAATGATGGGCCCGAAAAGCTGTTGACGCTTACATTAAAGATGGACGGAGGTTTCAATAGTTTTGCCGATAATATGTAAAAATAATAGTAAATAAAACAAAAGTTACTGGTTTCTTTGCTAGGAACTCACCCATTTTTTAGATTTTGATCTTAATATTTGATTTCGGGCCTGCGAACTTACTGGGACTTTTGAGAAACAGGCGTTCGTCGCTATTTTTCCTTCGTCCCTTCCCATGAGACCGCGCTCGCGCCTCGACGTAACCCCCAATCTTCTCTCACCCGCAAAACACATAAATAGCGACTGGGTATGAGTCTGATTTGGTGGGAAAACCAGTGGTAACGTCGCCAAATGTCGGCTGTTTTCTCAGGCTACAAGGAAACGAAGTTGATTGAAAGCTTTCTTGGACAAATGAGTTTATCAATCTAAAATCAAGCAAGTAGATACACCCGGGAAGGGCATTTAACATGCAGCTAAAGCTGACTGCATGCCATAGTGATCTTTTTTAATATAACCAAGAGCCCATCATTTGATGGGCTCCTGATATAACGGATAGGTGGCCACTGACTGGAGCTTGTACCGCTCATGATTACCCTTTGTTTTATCGCTACACCGATCATCGCCTCTAAAAAAGAACGGTGCTGTATTAAAATAACGCTGACCAAGAACAACTCGCTTTTGTAACTTTTGCAATAAGGGACATGATGTACTAAAGGTTCGGTAAAACGGCAACAAAAAAAAAGTGCAACTTGTTTTGCAACGCTGCAAAACGAATTGAATAGCGATGTTGTACCTTTTACCATCAACGAAAAACAAACTTGTAACCTTATTTGTTTCAAGAAAGGTTAGAACGTGGTGGTAAAATGCGCAACATCGCTATTCAACTCGTTTTGAAGCAATGTTGCAAAACAAGTTGCACTTTTTTTTTGTTGCTCGTTTTAGAGTAGCTTAATATGATATATAGATTTAGCCAGGGCTGAAAGCGAAGCTCTCGTTAATATTATAGTTTTAACTCAAACAAAATATAAAATCGTGTAATGCTAATCGGTGACAGTAACGAACACAATTTAACGAACACTGCCAAAAAGTTCTAATTAGCAAAAAAACACCTTTGCGCGTGGAGAAATTTTTTTTTGTACATCTCTTTGCCGTTATTTTGCACGACTACGTACAACGTAAAACTTTCAGAAACTTCCTAGTTACACGTTTTATGGAGAAAATGTTGTACGTGTTCCTGTTCACTTTTTTTTTTCAACTGCTGCTCATTTTCACCTCGGTGGCGGCTAGCATTTCTCATATTCTTACCGCCGCTATAAGATTTTCATGTTTTTCTTCCAACGAATTTGGTCTCCTGTTTTTTATTTCTCGCTTTAGCTCTTTCTCTGTTATCCACGTCAATGTAGACATTGAAATTTAGTGGAAAGAAATACTCGGCTTTATTGTTGTTTTTTTCTCTCTAAGAGTCCAGGTGGCTATGCGATTTTGTTGCACGTCATTTCCGTCTCTCCCTTTTAACAATTTTTATTGCCACATTCTCCATCTATATAATATTGCGATTCCTATCATAAATTCAGTAACATCTGTAAACCTGAAGAAGGCTGGTATGGCCAGCCGAAATATTGTTACGGAAAAACAATACACGTTGTTGTAAATCAGCTTTGCAGTAGTCTTTGGACTTATCGTTTTTGGTTCTTAATATTTTAGCTGATTAGATCTCTTTTCTAGAGATCCAACGTTTATAACCAGCAGAATCTTCGTCCACGGTTTTTGCAGTTAATTTAATTCCTTTTTTATATTCGATTTACCGCCGAAACGAGTGCTCGAATGCGAAATTTCATCCCGGCTTACAAGAAGGGTTTGACGTACGGACGATTATGTGGGAAATTTTTCTTGAACTTATTACAGCTACAGCACTTACTACAGATACTACACGTACTGCAGGTACTACACTTACTACAGCTTCTACACTTACTACACCTACTGCATTTACTACACTTGCTACATGTACAACGTACTGCTACACTTACTACAACTACTAAACTTACTACACTTACTACAGCCACTACAAGCTACTATACATACTACAGCTACTACAATTACTACAGCTACTATACTTACTACAGCGACTACACCTACCACAAGTACTACACTTACTACAGTTGCTGCACTTACTACGGCTACTACACTTACTACAGCCACGACACTTACCACGAGTAATACACTTACTTCACTTACTACAGTTGCTACACTGACTACGGCTACTACACTTACTACAACTACTACATTTACGACAAGTACTACACTTACTACAGCTACTACACTTACCACAAGTACTACACTTACTATAAAAAAAAAACAAATAAATAAAAGCCTTTATTCAAGGTTTTAAACAAACGTTAAAACTTAAAAGTTTCATTATAAAATGAAGATAAAACTGTCTAAGTCTTAATTTACAATCTATTTAGAATCAAAGAGAGGTCTATTTACGAAGTATTTCTTAAACCCCTCTGTATTAACACGTGGGATCTGGTAAGGATGCAACCTACCGCGTAGAGCCCCGTTCTTAAGTGGGGGGGGGGGGGGGGGGGGGAGGAGATCCTGCAGGGGATGCGAGGAAGCACCCATAATACTTTTCCAGAGCCCCCATCCCCGTCTTTAATAACCTGTTGAATCGATGTTTCATCGAAAGGCCCTTCTCAATAGCCTGTCAATTTGACTAAGGTATTTGGTATAAGCAGCAACACCCCAAATTCTGATACAGTAAGTAAAAGTGACATAATGAGGCAATTAAAGAGGTAATCAAGATCAGGTACACTATAACCATTTCTAATACACACTCTAAGGATATGTATACGTTTTAGAGCTCTTTCCGTCAAATCAATGGGCTCAGGAGGGGGCAAAGTCGTTCTTCCTCTTATGAACTTTTCTTTAGTCTTACTTTAAGGGACTGTGTCACGATAGTGCGTATGTGTGAGCTTTGACAGTAGCTGATTGTATTTGAACCAATCCGAAGCGAATACGATGCACGCAAGGAAAATTTACACAATTCAAGATTCACTGTTCGCGAAGCGGGAGTCGTCTTTGTTCGATGTTATATATCCCCATAATTCATATTTATTCTCTGGTATATCTCAGATATATGTTGCAGCCGATAAGAATAAGATTAACAACCCTGTCCTGTTTTGGAACAAACATTTACCTACGCGTATTCTCACGTACCCATGCTAGCAAACCAGTCTCGGATCGTTAACCAAAAATAATTTGTAAACAAACCTTACTGACCTCTCTGTTTGCCCTGTATAAACTTAGAAATACCTGCAAATAGCGCCTGACCGGTGACCAAAACACACAGTATCGGATGAGGGCACGCTAAATATTCTCTACCTCCTCAGAGACACTATAATTGACATTATACACAGTAAAAAAAGCTGAGTAAACTGAACTCAAAATACTGAGTAAATCGTTGCATCCATAGTGACCCATTATAGTGAGTAAACTTAAGCAGAAATACTGAGTAAAGATTACTCACTAGCATGAGTAAGTTTACTCAGAATGAGTAACTTTACTCACAAGTTTGAGTTGAAAATACTCAGTTATCGAGTACAAATTACTCAAAAGTAGAGGTAAAATTATTCAAGAGAAATGCATCCATCTTTATTTTGAGTAAAACAGCCAATTACTCATAATTTGAGTAAAGGCTACTCTAAATTTTGAGTTAAATCAAATTTTACTAAAATTTTACAAATTTTACTAATTTTAGTTAAAACAATACCTAAATAATCGAGTAAAGAAAATGATTATATTTACACAATGTTTTGAGTAAAAGTGAACTTCACTTCAAATGAGTGCAAAAAAAACCCTGTTAGCAATGGCAGATCCTTATGCCTGCCTGGAAAAGTTTCAAACGTTTTTTGTGATACACAGTCTGGCAAGGACCCGTGGGTTTAACTTAGTCCACACTGTACATACTTACTGATTTGAGAACGGCAACTATAGTAAGCAGTTAATGCCAAACAATAAGCAAATTATCTTTCAGTGTTTCTTTACATTTTTTATTATCTCATTCAGGCTTTAACATCTTCAGGTAGTGGTGACATTTTTGCATATCAGGCAGAGTTTGGAAGACAGCATGACAATTGATTAATTACATGCCCATGCAATATTTAGACTTGCAGACTGGGTGCTCTCAACTAACCAAAGAAAAATGAAAATGTCATAACATGGCTGCAAAAGATTATATTTTCAAAAGAACATTTATCCAAGTAACTCATCATTTAAGTTCAATGGATAAACAAGAAACAAATTTTTGTAAAAGTATGCACATTTCATGAGTGGTGCCATGGTGACCAAAACACTTGGTAAATTTGACGCATCCCTGAGCTGTGATAGTGGACACAACAATGTCTAAGAATGTGATCGTAAATCTTGGTTGAAAAATAGGTACATCCAAGAGTCGTGACCAGTATCCTCAGTGGACAGAACGCTTTTTCTTAAAATTTCTGTATTGAATGAACATTTCAACTGAAATTCTAGAAATTGTTGCTTTGAATGTACCCTTTGCCATAGATAAAAATTAAAACCATTCAGTTCACGGTTTAATACATTAACAGTCCATTTAATTGGTGCAGCTGTGTTCAACTTGGATGATATGTTTCCCTCAAATTTGCAAGTTGAAGTACAAATGGGGTTCTTCAGCAGACTCCTGATGCACCACCTTAAAATTAGGACAGGAAGGGCAATCTCTCTTCTTCTGCTATGCTCTAGTTTAAAGGTGTTTGTTTCTGCCTATGAACAAAAGAAAGGAAGATTAATAAATAAGTTGAAAGGTAAATAGTACTACAGGGAGCTCACACAATCTCGCAGTGTGCATAACCGATTGTTATTTTATAGTGGATTTACCGTTTGCTTCAGTTATGGCGATAAATCACTTACTATGTATATAAATCGATGTTAAATAAACGCTGTCAACAGCGAACTCAAAATCCTTCAAAATCGCTCAAACATCCACTTTTGAGGCAAAAGGACGACAATACATATACACCAAAGGTAAGGTAATTCAACGTTTATTCATTTTGATTTATATACATAGTGATTTATCGCTATAGGTGAAGCAAATGGTAAATCCAGTGTATTTACAATAAAATAGCAATCAGTACACACATTGCGAGATTGTGTGGGTTCCCTGTGAAATTACTTGTGTATGTTATAAATACAGGTTAGTTTTGATTTATCCTAGCTTAATTTTCAATATCCTTTTTCTCCTAGCCCTAGTAATTTATTAGAGCTAGGAGACAGAGGGAATTAAAGAGAATCATTGTTAAAAACATTAAATCAAAGTTAACCTGAATCTAACTTTGAAGCTGTTTTTTACTACAGCAAAGGCATAACTGGCTTTTACTGGCCACATTGCAATTGAAGGAATACTCCATAGGACCCAGGAAATTTTTGTCAATCAAAGTTGAAAATTCCTTTAACAGACACATAATTACCACCAGTTCCTGGTAATTCAAATGTTGGATAAGCACTATCTATCCACCAGGCCCCAGTTGTTCAAACGCTGGATAGCGCCATCCACAGATAATATTAGGGGAATAAAGCGCGGCAATATCCGGCAGCAGATAGTGTTATCCACATCTTGAACAACTAAGGCCCTGAGCACTGTAATACTGTGGTTATATGCAATATCCCAGCAGATTTGATTCATAATCATAAAATCAAGACAGTTAGCTCTCTCTTACTCAACACCCAAAGTGAGTCATTTTCTTTAAAATGGCCATCACATGGAGCTTAATACAAGTATATTTTTTGAAAAGCACCTTAAATTAGTGGCTGTGGTCATCATGGAGAGGTGGCGTTGAGTGAATGTATGGAATATCCAATTCCACTGGAATTAGAAAAAGTGGTCATTGGTAAAGAGGTAAATATGAGTAAACATTTGTCTGTTATTATAAAAAGACAAAAATAAAAAAGAAGATAATTATTTAAAGATGTCATATTATACAATGGAACCTCTGTTCAGGGGAAACCCTTGGGACCAAGGCAAGTGTAAAAATTAACCAACAAATAAAAATGTTTTCTTTTATCCTGCCTTGGAATCTGCTGCAGTTATTATTTCAAGCAACTTATGTCTAAAAAATTATTATTAACTTATACCTCTGCAATGTTGTGTGTTGAATTCTCACAAGTACAGTGCATTGATTTAAGTAAGGTAGTTAAAGTTTTGAAAGCTGTCGCAATCGTGACTAGTGAGCACTTAAATTTATTGACGTTTTTGTGGACAGTCACCTTTTGAATGCCCCCCTGAATCCCCTGAATGGAGGTCAAATGCGGGTTTCGGGATCCAGGTAAAGTTTCCCTTTCCCCCAAATAGAGGTGTCCCTTGTATAGAGGTACACCTGTTACAACTACAAAGATTATGTGAAAATGTTTCTGGGACCAAATTTGGTGTCACCTGACTGGAGGTGTCCCTTGAATAGAGGTATCACAAAGGAGAGGTTACACTGTAATAGTTAAAGATGATCATACTCACAGAAATGAATGACCATTGCAACACACCAGTCTGAGTTTCATCCTGTAAAACCAATAGTGGCAGTAAGGGTAAGTGTTTTTATTTACCATGGTAAATACCCTATTATGTAATTTAACACTTGGCCTTCAAGTTTTGGAAATGACTTAATTCGTGAGAAAAAGGCCTCACTTGGACACTAGGATTACTGTGACGTAACTCCTTCAAGTTGCGCGCGAAAGTTCACGGCGGTTGCCGGTAAGGTTGCCGGTTTGCAGTCATCCTACCAGTTGTTTTTATTCAAGCTGTGGTGAGTTAGACGCATTTGAAACTTTATTTCTAATTCGTTTTGGAAAGAAAACTGTTGGTACCTTGCTGAGGCATCACCTGCAATTGTTATGATCTCTTATTTGCACAGACATTATCATATCGATAGCAGAATTTTGAAAAATGGTCAGGAAACGAGCAGCTGCCTTTCAAGTTTGAAACAACCAAGAAATTTAGAAGTTCAGGACTTGTACGGTAAAAATAACTATTTTTAAACATAGATTGATGGTAGTCAACTCAAGCACGTAGGGCCAGCTGTGGTACCACGGTTTGAAACGTGCGGAAAGAGAGTCCAAAAACAAGATTTCATCCACGGTTAACTGTATTTTTTTCTGCTTTATTAACGCGCGCGTTTCGGGTTTTATAGTTTTCTCCGGACCAAGTTGGCTTTACCCTTTCGGCGCTGACTCTCTTTCCAGGTCTTTTCGCTGTGCCCCTGATGAGAATGACAGACCTTCTGAGCGGACTAAATGTTTTAAAATAACATCAGTCTATGTTCCCGTCTATATTAGTGAGCTCACTAGAACTTAATAACAGTGTAACATAGCTATTTATCTATTTAGTTCTCGTGCCATAGCTAGGTGGGTATTTATTTACCACTTACTTAATGCTATGCATTCTTATTAAAAAATAGCTGACGTATATGTGGCTATTCTTCCCGCAGCTGCATGTGGTTTACGCTCAATGAACTGATGTGTAGTCATTGAGCTACTGTTGTGGTTAGTGATCTGTTGTGTACTTATTGAACTGATGTGTCGTTATTGAACTAACAGGGGGGATAGACTAGGAAAACCGCCCTGTGCTTAGCCTATGTCACTTGCTTGAACGGATCCACGATCCAGATAGTGTTTTCCGAATTGCTTTAAAGGATTAACTTTTTGGACTTTGAATAAAAATTTTCAAGAAACGGCTTCTCTGTCTATTGTTTTGAGTTTGTTCATTCATAAAATTAGCTCAAAACACGATCGTGACTACAACATCTAAGTTTAATTTAAGCTTTTAAAATGCTTCTCACATTCATTACAAGCATCACTTTTTGGGAAGATGTCAGGTTCAGGTTTTGGACACTTTCGATACGCAGCTAATGAATTTTATTCGAAAATATTTTTCACTGTTTATTCTAGACTTTTAACATATGAATTTTAAAAGCCTATTTGCAGTATAAGTTTACGGTGCAGAGGGTCAACGAGGCATCGTTTTTTGAAGTGACAACTTCAAGAAGTTGCGAGACCGTCAATGGGTTTCATAATGTTACGTTTGGCCCGGGTGGTAAGGCAATAATGTCCTGTTCAGTGTTTCGGTAATATTCCTGGTTTCAACCTTTGAAAGCTTTCTCGGCTTTCGGGAGTTTTTCCCCCGTTTGTCGGCCATTTTTTTAAGCGGGCGCGGGAACCTGAAGGAAAATTACGCCACGTTGTTTACGAAGTTTGATTGGTCAGTTATCTCTTCTTCTCGTTCCAAATATGGTACTTTCGAAAATGAATAATCACGAGCATCGGACAAAGCAAACATATGAGAGTTACACGTTTCAACCCCTTATGAGTTTCTGTGTTTATATAATAAAGGAACTTTATGAAGCTCTGGCATAATCTCCAACAGGGTAGGTTGGACATAATTTATGTCTTTGTTGATTGGCTGAAAGTGAGTGTTAATATCGTTCACATTGCATAAAGATGAGAGATTCATACTACAGCTGCTTGACCCACTTACTACAGCTACTACACTTACTACACTTAGGGTAGTGATCATAAAATGGGTGTGGTTCAGGACAATATACGTTGTTTTACATCAGGTACTAACCCAGGATTGATTGTAGGCTATGGCGGAAGTCTCAGGAGGAGGGAAGAGTCCTTTACCTTCTGGATATGAATACGACTTTATTTCCGCTGTTCTTGATGATTATCATTGCGTTATTTGTCACTTACCTTTACGAGAACCAGTTCAAACAAGATGTGGTCACAGATTCTGTAAGAACTGTCTTGATGAAGCGATCAGAAGGTACGAATTATCAAAAACAGATCAGATCTGATTCTTTAGAATTCTGCAAGCAAGACCCATAAAGAGCGGGACACTGGGGGGGGGGGGGGTACCCAATACCGCAATACCGCAAGAAAAAATGGCAGTTACCGAAATACCGGGTCGAAAGTCGTTTAAATACCGATACGGCATATTTTAATCACATTCCGCATCCCGGGGGGTGGGGGGACTCCCATATGAAACAGACGGGGATGCTCGTCGGAAATTTTGAATTTAACCCCTAAAAGAGACCATCGGAGCGTGGCTCAAGCTTTTTGTCACCCCTAAAGGAGACCAATCTGGGCATGGCTTAAGCAAATTTTGACCCCTAAAAGAGACCGCTTAAAAACACACAAATACGACATGGAATGAGTTTTAATAATATAAAGACATAATCATCGAATGCTTTTATCTAAAAGTAGTTTTTAAAAGCATTGTCATAAATCTCAAGTTCTTTGTAGAACCCTAAACGAGACCTTGGCAGCTTAAACTATTGGTGCTTTGCCCGGAACACCCTAAGCGAGACCAAATCCAAACTTTACACCCCTAAGCGAGACGACGAGCATCCCCGTCTGTTTCATATGGGAGTCCCCCCCCCCCGGGTTCCGCATACTTATGGTTGCTTCCATCATCTAGCACGTTTAATTATCTCAGGCATTTATGCACCAGATGTCCATGTTTTTTTTTAATATTTTGGTAGTTCGCAAATTTTTCGCAAATTTTCACTGAAAAGTAAACTACATTCGTTCAACCTTTTGGTAGGTCGACCCAACAGCTAATTAACTCCAAGTCGGGAAAGAGGAAGCGACTCTGCCGACAATAAAAATAGTAACTAGGTATACCTATCGATAGAGTGCCAACGAGCAAATCATGCGTATTTTGCATAGTAATGGGTTCAGTTTTTTCCAACATTTGACAGTTTCTTGGTCCCTTCCTGTTGAAATGATTATTTTCTTGAAACTGAGGTGCTATGCAAGTATAAAGGTTCGGAGAAGAGTCAGTCCTCAGACTCCTGTGGCTTTACGAACCTGCTATATAAAAGTTTGAAGTGTCATCAGGCATTTGAAAGAATAAAACAGCTTGCAGAGGAAGCGATCGGTAATATTTAAAAGGAAATTTATAAACGATCGTTTCTCTTACCACTACAAAATTAGTGTCGGTTTGGTTTCACTTTGTAGATAAATATTTGTGCAGTTTAATCATTTAAACCTCCTCTGAAATTTCCCGAGGCTTTTTGTCAAGTTCCCTATTGAATTTTAGAATGGTTCGCTGCGCTGCTTGACGGTGTGCGACAAACACAGACTGGAGACTTGCAGACCTGCAGACCTGCAGACTTGCAGACTAGCAGACTAGCAGACTTGCAGACTCGAAGATTTGCAGACCTACATTTTTTGTGACAGGGCTTTGCTCTGTTTACTGTTGGCAAATCTCAAAGTATGTCTGAGGCAAACAACAGCGCTAGCGGGCTGCAAGCACAACAGTGCCCGGTTCGACAGGTGACTGGAAATCCTTGCCGTGGAAGACTTAACATCGGAAGAACGGTGACCTAAACTTCAGCAAGAGCAGCGAAGAAGAAGACAGGTGGGATCATCGAGCGGCTCTATAGGACATCTGTGAGCAGGGAATAAGTCAGCACAGAATTTGATTGTCGGCGCATTTCTGTAATCATCCATCGTTTGCTAGTGATAAGCTAGCCGTTGTTCACTCGTCTTGCTTGTTTGGGGCTGAGTCTTAATCCGGTCAAAGAGAGAGAAAGAGTGTCTGGCAAGGTTTCCAATCAAAGATTTGTGGACTCGTGTCTGGCAAACTCTCCAAGTGTTTATATACACACAGTTGTACGCACCTTATAACTTCATCTGCGCTTAATGAGTGTCTTTTGGTCCATAACTTTCACTGAAAGAACTGCTCCACAGAATGTCACTGATAACACGTAACGCAAAAGAGTATTGAAGTATGACCGCACAATAAATGTCACAAAATCTACCTAAGCAGTCCCTTCTGAATTTTCTGTCTTCATCACGTCATCATTACCTACCGATTCCTCGTGGCCCCTGTTCAAGCAAATCAAGATTTTTTCTGGCATACTGACTGTATATTTCAACTGTAAGTACTTTCCTTAATATATGTGCGAGTTTCTAGAGTGCCTCCTCAGGATTTTGCCCTCTGGGCGAAATCCCTGGGGGGGTGCAATTATCCCCCCCCCCCTGTGAATTCGAACGTGTCTGCAAGTCTGCAAGTCTGCAGGTCTGCGGTCTGCAGTCTGCGTTTGTCGCACACCAGCTGCTTGAATTGTTTTCAAGGACATGCGAGGTACGGCACGTCGGTATTTTGTTTTCACTTTATTATAAACTCAGCCAGGTTTCGAAAAAAATAGCGTTGTTTTCTTATCCTTTGTCATTCGCTTTAGGCTTGTAATTCTTTTTTATTCTTATTTTTCCATTTGCTGGATAGATTTTTTCCCCAACATCAGATTTTCCGACAGAAGTGACTTTATTCTTCATATCAAGCTTTCCTTATCTCATCGTGTAATCTGATCCTTTTTAGTGGTGAGAATTGCTTGTTTCACATGGAAAACTTTTCTTTGCTTAAACTGTTGTTTTACAAGCTTCTCTTCGTTAAAACCTTACATTTATGGCCCCCAACTTAATACAATGCATCAAGTTTTCATTTTCCTTGACTGCCGGAGCCAGATTTAGGTGAATAAACAATAAAAGCGTACCAAATTCAAGTTCAGTCTTCGCGTGCTACCGGGGAAAGAACACATGTGCACCAAGTATAGTTTACCGCCTTTTGATTGGCTGAAACTGTCACACCACTTGGTCTCAGGGGAATATACATTACATGAGGTTACACTTTTTGAAGCTCGATCGAGAATTTTTCTGCCTACAGCCCAGTCTTGCGTCGCTCTATTCTGCTGCCGCCTCGCCATCCGAGCGTCTTCGCTCGGATGGCTCGTTGGCAAAAATAACTCTTGAAAGCGCGAAAACAAACCAACCAAACCCTTTCCACGCACGTCTAGTGCGAGAGTCTAGTCTAACACGTCAGTTTTTCAGGGGTCAACTGTTTTGACTGTCTCACACGCCGCGCCGGTTAGAGGCAAACTTACTAAATACTGCAATACCGTAAACCCCCATCTCCCCCTCCATAAAGTGAATAAGATATCAGTGAAAGTAAAAAACAACAAAAACAAGTAAAATGTATTTGCCCGATGTTTCGATTTGGACGAAGGTTTATTCTACGGGTTCTCACTGTCTTACTAGGCTTCTTGCTCTTCCGCGTAATAAACACGTCCTCGGCTTCCTGTATATGGGTACCCGGGCAGCCAGGGCCAGGTTCTTCAAAGCAGGGTTAAGATAACCTGGGGTTAGTGCCAAATTTGAATTCAGATATGAAAGCTTACAATTAGCAAATTCAGTTTTATTCTTTTTGACTTCAATTAATGTTGATGATTGGATGCTCTAAAGAGAATAGAGAAAATTATCCGGGAAAGTGCTTTTGAACAAAAAAAAGAGAAACCCAGGTTAAAATTTAACCCTGGGTTATCACTAATCGTCCTTCGAACAACTGGGCTCTGGGGAATATATCAGGGATTCTTTGTCCCTGGGGAAGGAGCAATTCATGACTTTGTGTTAAGTTCAAATTAAAGGAAAGTTAAGGGTTGGAGGAATTCAAAATTTTGTGAAGTTGCTGACAGCAACCACAGGGATGCAACAGAATGTTAATGTTTCAACTAGAAATACGTTATCGCAAGAAACTTGCGAAGCTTTGAAGGGTCAGCAGTGAGAATAAAGGGAAACAAGCCAAAGGGTAAACATACAATGAAATTTGCAGGTTCCACAAAATATCCATACCCCAACATATATGGAGGGAATTTCACTTAGGACCCCGCCACCTCCCTGGATTTCCATATTTGTAAGGAACTGATGACCCCCCCTCCCCCCACCACACCTCCGAAATTTCCACAAAGTAAGACAAAGACCCCCCAACCCCTCTGGAAAAGTCTATTTTCGCGAAAAAGATTATCTTAACTGTGAAAAAACATGTGAACTGTTCAATTTCACATGTTTTCTCACATGTTTTTCACACCTTTTTCACAGGGTGTGAAACCGTTGAGACCCTGTGAACAGGGCATTTTTCACAGAGTCAGAACCTACGCGAAACCCTGTGAAAAACCCTGTGAGATTTTACAAAGTGAAAAAACCTGTGAAAAACCTGTTAAAAACCTATGAACTTTCACAGTGTTTTTCACAGGGTAGAACATCTCAAAACCTGTGAACAGGGCATTTTTCAAAGGGTCAGAACCTGTGAAAAACCCTCTGAAATGGGAGGAGTTTACCTGGCAGGTGCATGTTTGCCAGATCTCCCCCCTTCCCCAACAAAAAAAACAATGTTGCTGATTGCTGTCTCTGAGTCACAGGGAACCCGAACGCATGCATTTAAGCTGGAATTAGCTAATAAAAAAGTGTGTAAGCTTATTTAATTACCTGGTTCCTCATGTATCTTTATGAGTTGTTTTAGAAGGGATTTGAATACGATCAGGAGATGGTCAACACTGCCAGTATCAAATGTTTGCTCGACTCTCATGGCACGTTGGACGCAACAGTTATGTCTCAAGTTAACTATGAACTCTCCTTGCATTGGGAGACAATCTCAGGTTTTAATTTAGTGGCCACGAGAAGAGAAAAGAGACAAGTTATGAAATTCAACTCAGGCGGTATTTATACGATCTGTGACTCCAGTTGACTGGACCAGTCTCACCCATGGAAATGCACATGGAAACTCGATCCGGCGACCGGCACCCTTGACTGCAATATCAGGGACACTTGACATGAATATATCACTGTTCGTGGTTAACTGAGTGATAACAGCGCATTCTGGGCTGCAGTATGGTCTGTTTTCGAATTCCAACATATCAAGGTGTCAAATCAAGACAAAAGCGACTGTATGTCAACGAGAACAATAGAACCATCCTGACAAAGCGAATGTTTAATTCAATACAACAAGTTTTAAGTACTTCTGGTCAAGTCAAGTGTAGTCAGATCAGATGAAAAGTATTAGCCTCTAAAAACAATGCAAATCTAAGCAGAAAAATGGGCGTCAAAACAATGATACAATCAACACGGTATAATATTGAACCTTAAATCAATCAAGGAATACCACCCAATTTTGTTCAGTAACAAGGGAATTATCCCTCAAAAATAAAATTGCTCTTATTTAAGTTTCATCCCTTAAAAAATATTGTCTTTTTTCTCTCTTCTCCTCTTTACCTAGGAGAGTTAATGGAAACTTGAGATGTAACTGTTGTATCGTATTTACAAAGCACCAGACAAACAACCACTTGATACCAGCAATATATAGCTAGCAATGTTTATTAGCTAATACAGTGTAAATATGTCTAATTATTTTATTGGCTAATATCTCAAATAAAACTAGACAAAATAAATTGGATCCTGATTGATGATGGTCTTGTTAACTTAAAAAAATGTAGAGATACTCACATAAGTCTTCAAAATAATGCATGTTCCCATGCTTAATTGTGACTGGTTTGGTTCTTCTGCTTCTGCTTCCGACTCTGACAATCTGGTTTTCACTAGATCATAAGCGACGGAGTCATAAGCGGAATCGTAACACTGTTTTCACCAGATCATAAGCTCTACACTTCTGATTACGACTCCGACCCAGACTCCATCCCTAGTGAAAACCAGCCTTATTTAAGTGAGACCAAAACCTGCAATTTACAGTCCTAAGCGAGACAACAAACATTCCTGTCTTTTTTTTCTTTTGCATGGGAGTCAAGATAACTTGGTCCAGATCTAAAGTGGTCTAATAATAATGCTACCAAGGATAATAAGGAAATTTGCGTCAACTGGGCTGTCACTTTAAGATTTCAACTCACCAGGGCCCAGTTGTTTGAAGGCTGATTAGAACCAACTTGCGGTTAAATTTTAGTTTGGGTTTCTTTTTCTTTTATTTGAAACAATTTTCTCTGATAATTTTCTCCCTTCTCTTTAGAGCATCCAATCATCATATAATGATATTGTAATTCATGTATTTGTAGGCAAAAAGAATTAAACTGAATTTGCTTTTTAAGCTTTCAAATCTAGCTGAATTAAATGTCGCACTATCTTGGGTTATCTTAATCCAGCTTTGAACAACTCAGCCCAGGTGTATGGGTCGTCTCTATAGGGCTAGGTAGGAAGTTCTTTTGGTTCTACTTCCCTTTATTGTTTTGAAAATAGCCAGGAGTCATGCTCCTAGTAGCTGGGGGAAATCTCTGTCCTCCCAACAATCCAAAGTAGCAGCTAGCCCTGCATTAATGTGTTAGTTGCCTAGCCAGAAGAGGGTTATCAGCTTTGTACTATTTGAAGTTGATAATTTGCAAAAATATTATTGTTCTCTGCTATATTTATACAGCTTCAAGCCCAGCATCATTGTGTGAACAAAAAAGTATAGATAAAGGCTTTGCAATATATATAAGTTGTTGTTGTGTGCTGTATTATACAGGTTACCGTTTCCAGAGTGCCCTGCAGATAGAGAAAGTCTTGATCCGGAGAAGGTAATTTGTCAAACACTGAATTGACATGATGACTGTTTTCAAGTACTGTGTGAAGTGAACTTAAGTAAGGGTATTATTATTGAGTAATTTCCTTGTTCCACCCTCTCTATGATAGACATTTTTGATAGCTGGGGGTATGCAATAGGTCTGTCACCGGTACTACTACCAAAGGTTGTGTGCTGGCTGTTTGCACACAAGGAGGTTATCTGCTCTTGATAGGTATTGCTTATATCATCCTGCTAGGTTACTTGTCACCCTCCGCACCAGCACAGAGCTGGTGGGGGGCTTTCATAGCTACAGACCACCCATCCATTGGTACTGTACTGGGTTAGTACTTTGAATTGTTAACCAGTAATAAATGCAGGTGACAGAGAGTTGCCCTCATAGTGTCCTGACAAAATCCACTCAAAATATGCACATTTTGGCATATACCTGGTATGAGTTCAGTTGGACCAGTTTTTTGAAACCCTAGCTAATATTCAAGCACACTCCACAACTGAATATATACAAATCACTGATTTATTTTGGTTGCGTAAAGTGCAATTAGCACCAATTTACAATTAATTTAATTTAAGCCACTTCACATGGCAAATAAACTTCTTAATAGGCCAATGAAAAAATAGTATATTTATTGCTCAGTTCTATGGCTTGGACAGCTGACAAGCAGAAAGAAAAAAGATGCAATTTTACCACAAGAAATTAGTACCCCCAGTGGTTGGCTTGTCTCATTTTTTTTCCAAAATATACAAATAGCTGGGTTTTTATGTCCCTTATGCATGGGCCACTGTACTGCAATATTCAATATAAATTATACTCTTGCAGTTTACATAATAATGGGAGACTTGAGGCTTAGGTCAAAAAATAAACCCCTAGCTGTCTTCTGTGTTGGCAGATGAATACCACCAAATGTATTTCAGTTTATAGTGTAGTTATGATATTGGTGTAATGATTATTTGCTTCCATTCAGGACATATTTCCTGATAAAGCCACGGAACGACATATTCTCTCTTGTCATGTGAAGTGCCCCAGTGAGGGGTGTGATTGGACTGGGGAGACCAGATATGTAGAGGTAAGGCAAAATTATATTGTACTATATAAGTGCAGGTGTACATTTTATTTAAGTACTCACCATGAAATTTTTCCAAGGGTCTTAGAGAAACGGTTGCAGGGGGGGGGGAGTGACTAAACCATCTAGTTCCCCTTATTCATGTTCTTGTTGTTGTACTGTACCAGTTATATTATTGCAGAATTTGATGGCTTTATAATAAAATTATAAGCACAGTTTCTGGTAACATATCCATTTCTCCCCCACCCTCTCATAATGCATTTAGCCTCATACTTTGCTTTGAAAGAGTTTGGCTGATGGGTTGAGAGATATCTCTCATTGAATTTTATAGGGATCTTTCAAGGGGGTTGTTAACTAATTTTTGCCTTTTACCTATGATAGAAACATCTCGAGAGCTGTGGTTACAAGGTGATAACTTGCCCCAATTCTAATTGTCAAGTGAAAATGGAAAGGATATATTTGAAAGATCATGTGATTCAGCTTTGTCAGTGGAGAATAGTACATTGTGTGTACTGCAATGAGAAACATATAAAGTGTGATGAAGAGGTATAGTGTAGTGTGATTTACTTGCTGCTCTATATCACAATATATATTTTGACAATGGGCTTAGTAGAGACGAAAATTTGAATATCTAATCTTAAAGATAGGTATGAGTGGAGCCCAATAAAAAAGTTGAACCCACATATAGTTTATAATATATATTAGATTTAGCCAGGGCTAAAAGCGAAGCTCTTGATAATAATTTATAGTTTGCTCAAACAAAAAAAATTATAAAGTCGTGTAATGCTAAGCGGTGAAGGCAATGAGAACGGTGAAAAAACAACAATAGGTGTAATTAGCAAAAAAGCAACTTTTTACTTGCAGCACACTTTTTTTTGTACATTTCTTTGCTGTTGTTTTGCTCAACTACAACGTAAAACTTCCAGATACTACCTGGTTAGAGGTTTCATGCAGGAAATAACGTACGTGTTCTTGTTCACTGTTTTTTTCACTGCCGCTCATTTTCACCTTGGTGGCCAGTAGCATTTCTCATTTTCTCACCACCGCTACAAAATTTTCATGTTGTTCTTCAAACAAAAAATGTATCCTTTGTTTTTTATCTCTTGCTCTAGCTCTCTGTCGTTCTCAGATTTCTCATTGAGCTTCGCTGGCCTGTCGCCTACTTTCTCTTTTTCTCCATCTCTATATTCCAAATTTGTGGACATGACAATTAATCAAACCATAATACTTAAGACAACACGGATACTCATACAGAGACAATTTGCGCTTTCCGTTTTCGTATTTATTGACTCTTTAGTTGTCTTTTTTATTTCCTTCACTATAAGCGGGTGGCACATGCAATTTCCTGCCAAAATAACCTCCAGCTGCATTTAGGTTGCCATACCTGTTGACTGAGTATTTTTCATTGGTATGCCTGTGGTGCAGACGGATGGTCCCTCAGTCAGGTGGTTTACGATCAAGCTAAAAAGTGATCACTAAATTTTCTAAGATGGATAGATTTTCTTAGCTATAGGGCTTTGCTTGTGCACATGTGGAGCTCCACTAAAATAGGCCACCTCTGAGTTCCAAAAGGCCTCACTTTTAAAATGAGGCCAAGTGTACAGCCTTTCTTGTGAAAATAAGTTTTATTTGCATGAGAATGAAAAATTATTTCCATATAAAAGGCTGAGCACGTAGCCTCGTTTTGATGCAGAGGCCCAGGGGAACTCAGAGGTGGCCTATTGTGGTCTAAAAAACAACACAAAATTTACATAGGACAGGTAACAACAAGTGCACAGATATTTCCAAGACATGATTCAAGAATTATACTTTGCACTCTGTATAACACCTTACTTATTTGTAAACTTTAAATTCTTTGTAATACAATGGAGCCCTGATACAATACTGGTAAGATGTGTTTACCATGAATAAGGTAAATAAACTGGGGTGTGTTTCGTATTTGGGGTCTTATCATACATTTTGCTATGACTGGGGTGAAGAAAATCACTTGATATACTAGGTATTGCTTATGGAAAGGGGTTACAGTTATATCAAGATTGCACTGTCACAGTAGCTATTTCTCCATGAGTTGGTGTACTGCCTTGGGCTTTGCTGAAATTTAATATACATCATTAGCAATGCTGTGCTTTGAAATAAAACATAATCACGCGTTAATTTATAGATATATTTCTTTTATCTTGCCCATAGAAACATGCCAATGAGTGTCTGAAGATTCCTACTTCTTGTTCTAATGGGTGTGGTCAGGTCATTGCAAGAGAGGAGGTAAATTAAGGAAGAGGACAGCTAAATAGATTATTTTTTGTTTCTCCATCACCACCCCCCTCCCCGGGGCATTTGTCATCTTGTCGGTCCCAGTTGTAGGAAATTTGTCAGAAAATCTTTGCCCAGGAATGGGGCATTTGTCCATTCTTCTAGAAGTGGTTAATATCGTTACATTTTCTATGTTTCACTTAAAAATATGCCTATTTAGATAGCTATAGATATTTCTATAAAGAATATTTTTAATACATATGCTTTAAAAAGATGTGTGTGGTTTTTGCTCAATCACCACCCTACCCCACAGTATTTTTTGCATCTGTCAAAGAAATTGCGACTCACCATCGTGATCAGTTCACACGTGGAAGAAAAACAATCATGGCATCATTTGAAGAGTTTATTGTTAAGTTATGTATTGTCATAATTGCCCTGTTCAATATGGCATTTGCAGCTTATGTGCAGGAAAATACAATTTTGGTGTTATCCTGGGGTGGGGAATTTGCACACTTTTTTAACCTCCCGGCCCCACTTTGGGGCATCTACAGCTGTTCCAAAAAAAAAAAAAGACAAATGCCTGGAGGGAGGGGGATGGGGATGGGCATACTTGGAATCGACGTAGCCATCAATTCTAAATAAGTTGTTGTGGAAAATAGCGGCTGTTCTTTTCTAGTAAGGAATGTTGTTGATGTGTGCAGTTGTGTTAGAGATGCTGTTATGTCATTTGTCATAATTATGGAGATGACTTCAGTAGATGTTTTAACATGCAAGCATCGGACTGATAGAGTTATTCACTTCCAGCCGTTATGTAAAGACAAAGGAAACTGACATATAGTCATCTAGTAAACACCTATTGATAACTAGTTTTATCTCTTTATCTTAGATTGGAAATCACATTGAAACTGACTGCCCACTTACCATGATTCCCTGCCCTTATTTGTCTGTAGGCTGCAACACAAAGGTGTGAGTCTTTAAACTCTGTTGTAATCTTAAAAAGGTTTTTATTTTAAAATGTCACGCGAGCCAATATATTTAGTTTCTAGGAATTTATTAATCTATGAAAGACTTTGATCTGCAAGCGATGGCTGCTTTTCAATTTTGTAAGGTATTTTTCTATTTATTACGCCAAGATTCTCAGTAGTTTTTGTCGAAACGTAAATTTAACGCCACGGTCTGAGCTGAAATTTTGTCCATCTCCGGCTATTAGGTGCTCCGTTTACACGGAATCACCTTAAGTTTAACCATACGAAAATTGAGACGCTTAGCCGTTCAAAGTTCCCTGTGAACAGAACGAAGATATTGAACGGTCCCGTGTGGATGAAGTGCCCAGTCAAATTTTTTCAGCCAGTCGAAAATTCGTTCGGTGCCATGCGAATTACGACCGGTCACCGCCATACTACGTTACGCCCAAGTTCTGCTTTACCTTCATCCCATTGCATTGTACACAAAAAACGAATATTCTTTCGGATAAGATTGGTGATGAAGTACAAATTTTTTTGTAGGTTCAGCGTGAAAAATTGGCTTCCCATCTTCAATCTTCTACCGAAGCACATCTTGCTTTAGCTTGTGTGAAGGTAGACGACACTCAAAAGGAGTTAGCAAATACACAAGCTGAGTTGAAAAACACTCAAACTCAACTGACCGACGCGCAAGAGATGACAAGGGATTTGGTGAAGAAAGTGGACAAACTTCAGAGGCAAATGAAAGAGAAACTGAATGAAAAACAAGTAAACGAAGCTATAGAAAGTAAAGTGATGCAGATGAAAAAGGCAAAAAGTTTTATGTGGAAAATTCGGAACTTTTCTGAAGTATTAAGGCAAGCAAAAGAAGGGGGTTTGTTCAAAATATTAAACAGCGATCCATTCTACTCAGAAAGTTGTGGTTACAAAATGCAGTTATTTCTATATCCCAACGGTGGTGGGTCTGGAGTGAACACTCACGTGTCAGTATACCATGGCGTAATTCAAGGCGAATATGATGCTTTATTGTCGTGGCCCTTCAAGACAGCTGTTAGGATTACCCTTTTTGATCAACAACACTTCTCTCCGCAAAATGTTGACTTTTGCTTCACCCATAATGTCGCCGAAAGACCCAAAGAGAACAGTAATCATTCTATTGGCAGGCATGAATTCGTATCTCACGAGAAACTAATGACGAGGCGATATCTTGTGGACGACACGTTGTTTGTGCGTGTTGTCATTGGCTCGGATACCACTCAATTGAAGTGGTGGTCAACTGAACCTCTTTTGACGTCCGTAAGAATTTAAAATGATGTTGGATCACTCACTGCTACAGATTCATGTTTTAAGATGGATAGTGCACATCGCCACTTCCAAATTGTTATTCTTGGTCACTCATCCACTTTCAAATTTAGCTGTGAGATTGTTTTAGAATTTCAAGAACAATTTGCTCTGAGGTAGAACGAGTCACCAGTTCGAATTTTCGGGACAAGTAATTCCAGTATTTGCTAATTCTTAAAACAAAAGCCGATTGCCAATCGGTGCTATTCTTTAAAAGGTACTCTTTAGTTTTAGTAGCACTATAAATTGCTCAAAACCTTGCTATGAAGTCGAATGACTTTTTCCTCAACATTTTCGAATCCTTTAGCAGCCTTTTGGCTGAAACTCCTGCTACATACATTTTGATGTATTGCAATGCATCTACAACAGCTTTTACTGCTATGGTTGCTTCCAATTCAAGGAATGGGTATTGAGATTGTAAGCTATCTTGTATCAGAGCTCAGATAGAACTGTCGAGCACCTTTGTTTATGACTACGAAATGAGCAGGAGCGGCCAGTTCTGTGAGGAATTCGCACCCTGCCCAGGAGGGACGAACGGCAATGACCAATGCCTGCCAGCCGATCTGCATATCGCAGAGCAAAATATAATAATCGAGAAAAATACTGCCCAGGCATTCAAGAAAGGAGTGACGAATTTTCAGAGATGTAAGTTTATACACGGGTAGTATTTTTCGCGATAATTTTATTTTGCATTTCGATATAATTCCGTTCGCAGGCATGGGCATCATTGTCCCTCGTCCCCCCGGCTGCTGTGTGAATTCCCTGCAGGACACACCGCCGTGCTCATTTCGTAGTTGAGGTTCTATGCCAGCCGGTGTTGTAGAAAGATAATTTATTGCTTCGCATCTTTATTCAGTAACCTACATTGTGTTTACGTGGACTGGCCCATAGGTAACAATTGCCAATCTACTGTAGGTGTCAGCCTGTCATAAAAGTGACGAAAAATCAATGCCCCAGAATTATAAGACCAAAACGTTTTTGCAAGCAAAGAGGACTGAAAACAACAAAATTAATGTTGATGAGATGGAGGCCTTAAGCTAGATATTGTAGAACTGGCCAATTCCATCCCTGCTGCTAAATAGCCTGCAGTGCAGGCGTATTTTGGGTGGGCGAAACCTTGTTCGTGTTCGTGATATTGTTGTAGCCGCCATCTTTGATTTTATGACAGTGGAAGATTGGGAAGAGTAGAAATAGTAACCCTTAAAAAAAAAATGGGGCGCTAAAAGAAAACGCCTGCACTGAAGGCTAGCTGTTAAAGTTTCCCAGTTCCAGACAGTCTGTTGTGAAACAGTTGTTTAAGTGGCTTTTTACAGTTTAAATGGACGCAAGTCATTTCCTTTCAACACTCTAACACTGGTACTATTTATCAGTTATGATAAATTTATGGTTAGTGGTTATATGGTAAAGTCATGTTACCAAATTAAATATGCCGTCACAGGTCATATGTGGATAATGTGCTTTCAGGAATTCCACTGAATTAAGAGCGGCTCCGCGTAATTATCAACTAGACGTGGAAATAGTCAAAAAAGTGACCTGGCCTCAAACTCAGCCAGAATAAAGCCCTATGGGCTCTAGTTACAAAATCGTTGGTTTAAGTACGATCGAGCGAATGACATTTTTTTAACGAATTTTTTTGTTCCCTAGGCCTAAATTGGGCAAAAATCGTTCGACAATAGAGTCATATTCAGTCGCTCGTATATTTTAAAATAACTCGGTTGGCTAGTAGCATATAATGACACTTCATAATTTTACTAGAGCTGAGTTAAAGTACTGTAAAAGTAAAAGTCCACGACGTCACGAGTAATCTGTTCCGTTTTCTGAATTTTACCAGTGCAGCGTACGATTATTTATGCGAATCATTGCATTAACAACTTTTTATCCGACAACACCCACCCGAGACTGTGTTAGTTTAAGAGTCCATAAAACTTCTCAGAAGATTCCTCGGAAAGACCTCAAGAAGGAAATGAGGGAAGAATTTGAACTTATAAATGTTACAATTTCACTTGCCGCCAAGGCAAAACGAAAACAACTGTCAAATTGCAACAGACAAACCAGTTTTCAGTGCAGTCATGCAAAGCATGTCAAGTCACGAAATTCGTCCCTGCGCATTTGTGAAGAAGGGAAGAAATTCTTCCATGCTGTGCGCTGAAACATTTATGAAATAAAAATAACTTAGGACTGTTTCACTTTTAACTAGTAAAGGAAAAGAATAACTTTTTCCCCTGTTTTCATGAAAACGTCAATAATGAAACTTTAACTTTTCTGTATTTTGTCACCTAAGTACACTGTGAGGGTTCGGTAGCAACTAATACTTCTATATAGCACGACTGGCGCTGAGCACTTCTCTTCTTGGTACTTTATAACTAGCCTTGCTGCTGCACTAGAGAAGTACTAATAGAGAGACTATACGACTGCATTCAACCGCTTTAGGGCAAAGGTGTCTCCTCCTTCCTGAGCAGGCGTTTTTAGGGGATTTGTAATTCCTCCCTCCTCACAAACGAAAAATGTGAATTTTTTTTCACTTGATCTCAAAAACATTAGCCTCAATTTTTTTTATTTGCCCTTCGCTTTACAGACAGGTGTGAATGACACATATCTTGGTCGCGCGGCTAAACGCTTACTGCTTCAATCTTGTGTAACGTAACGCTGTGGTGTTTTCCGGCAATATTTTGGCGCGAAGCTGCGAGGCCCGTGATCACTAGTGTAATTTGGTTATTACAACGCACGTTAGAACACCGAAACATGACTCAATTCAGTGTCGTGGAGTGCCAGATGGTAAAGAAATCTTTTTCACTAAACTGAGAAGAACTTGTCTTCAAACAATAAAAAAAATAGCGTTTAAACATCAGTGGAGGTCATAACTATCCCCCACGTTACAAACACGAACTGTAGGTAGCGAGAGTTTGGTGAAGAAAAGAGCGTAAATAGCCTTTTAATTTGAGCAAACTTATTCATTAAAGTTTGATATAAGTTGCAATGAATCTTACAAAATGTTGTCCTTCTACTTCATTAGTTTCTGGTTTCATCAGTTTTCTGTTTTTGGTGGTTCCTTATGGAGTTACGATCACCAAATGACGTCATACAAAAGATTGAAAAGGCACTAAACACTTCCAACACTACAAAAAAAGAAGAAACCAACAAGAGTTTGTGCAGTACCAAGAAACACCCACATCCTTAAACTGAGGAACATTTGTCGATTAGATTCAACCGCATTTACTTTTTTAGTACCAAGCATCAGGAGCAAGTTCTCGTCACCCTGTTCCTGCACTTCTCAATGAGCTATGGACTCATTTAGGCCACGGCCTTGAATTTTAATGTAATAGCAATGGCGAAGTACTCAAGATGTACAGGCGACAATGCTGAATCTCTGGGGGACAGTTTGATGCTGCTTGGTAGTTGCTTGGTAGATGGTTAAAAACTTGTATCCATAAAATTAAGCAATTATTAAATGAGATTGAGTAGGTGTTGAATTCCCGTTACCTTCGCTGTAGTCTGTGTCCTTGTCTTTGTTACACCAATTTACCATTAATGGACACTAAACACTCTTCCTTTTTTAAAAAACTTACAAACGCCAACTTTCGTGGCCTTTCCCGATCGCGCGTGCGTGGCCGTAGGGGGCACTTTGGGGACCTCCCAAAACGGAACGCGGGCGCAACCCATTTGGCAGGGGCGAAGACTAAAATGGCGGAAGTAGTAATAAATCCTTTGCCTTCAGGATATGAATACGAGTTTATTTCGACTGTCCTTGAAGATCACCACTGCCTTATCTGTCACTTACCTTTACGAGAACCAGTTCAAACAAGATGTGGCCACAGATTCTGCAAAAAATGTCTTGATGAAGCGATTAGAAGGTATGAAAATCGAAAATGTTGTAAGGGCAGGCTGTTTTTTTTGTCCTTTTAGCGTCGTCCGACCGAGCCAAATTTTTGGCATTTTCAAAAAAGAAACGTAACGACGTAGTTAAACCATTTTTCACTTGAAATAATTCTTTTAATGTGAAAAATGAGCATAGTAACAGCATAGAGAAAAACAGGAACAAAGACAGGAACAGCATGATGCCCAGTATCCGGACGGTACCAGTATCCCGACACTGAAAACAAAAACTCAATTTTTGAGGCGCCCTTTTCAGTTCTCGCTAAACGGAGTATTTCGAATGAAAGCTGAACATTTCCGCTCTAAGATGAAAGTTTTGGTGAGTTTAAAGGTTGCGAAACAGTCGCAGAAGACGCCGTTCTGTTCAGGTGAGTAACCTTGTCATGGCTAATATTACGCTGTTTACTGTGCAGTAAAATTGGTGCTGCTCAGAAAAGGGTAGGTAATATGTTATATTTTCAAAGAAACTGTTCTATATTTAAAGTGAAGATACTTAAAGAAGTCAGGTTCTCAAAAAGTTTATTACTTCTTCTTGAAATTCGATTTGTTTGGAAAAACGGAGGCCAGTATCCAGACAGTTTTTTCTTTGCTGTACAGAATCAGAATCGATGAATTAGCTGTGTACATTATTCGGATAAGATTTATTTCATATCTGTAACTATAATTAAAGCTTAGGATATATGATATAGTCGTAAAATGTAGTTCTACTCAACTCCGTGTGGAAATTTTCTTCACTCATTCAGAGGCGACTTGATTTCGTGTGCACGGCTTGTTCCGCGTGACTGCATTTTCCATATATAACCGAAAGCGTCGTAGTTGGACCTGGAATTCTCATACTTTCCCCAGTTGTGACTGCTAGAATGAGGCTGCAACGGTCTGAAAAATGTCACTAAGGGATTGAGAGACGTGAAAGAAGAAGAAATTAGTGCCAGAAAAGCAGGCTTATTGTGGGGACTGAGCATGAAGAAACTGCAGGTCAAACACTGCAGGTCAGACTAAATAGGAGGGTGATCTTTGACCGTCGGATTGAGGTCCCTTCCCCAAGCTTTTTTTTAAAATAAAAAATGAAGAAAAAAAAGTTGTTTGCAGATTGGTTAATTCAGCTTACAAACCGCGGCTTCGGCATGTCCACGGATGCCTTTCTTAAATCAGTGAAAAAGGTTCCTATAGACAAGGAAGTAAGAATTATACCATTTAACAGCCACTCGCGTTCCCTACCATACTCCAGTCATTTGTTATGTTTTATTTCACGATGCTAGGTTATATTCTGGAATCGATTGCCAGATTACTTTGCAAGTGCAAGAGAAGCTTAGAAGTTGCTTGCCTGTCGAAATTTATGTACAATTACATTGTTATTGTTGTGTCCGGATACTGGGCCAGCTGTCCGAATACTGGACAACATAGGAGCTCTGGAAAAATATTAATTTCACGATGGAAACAAAGGCAAAAAAGTTAAACTGTTTTTTGTCATATTAAGGACTAAATGGATTTTCTCTGGGCTAAATTTCAGAGCTCTCGGGACTAACAAAGGAAATTTATTGCAATGTTAAACTGAAGTGTGCGGATACTGGGCAACATACTGTATATTAATCCAAATATGTGAATGTTAACTTTTAACGTCATCCTGGGGTACCAGGACCTCCTATTCTGAGATTTCTTGGTTTTTTTTTTAGCTTTTTTTTTTAATCCGACCGACCAACCCAAAATCAGGAAATGCATTCGAC
>NC_133204.1:9265780-9273280 GCF_958299795.1 Porites lutea
GGGCCATCTTGTGTTCAACTGAGGAGACCAACATCTCGAGTGAGCGTTGTTATATCATAACTTTGTTTTGTTATTGTTGTGTTACATTGCGCGAAGTTACGTCATAGTCATATGTTACGTGTACATGGATGTGCTTGCTCAGGAGTGAGAACTAGGAATAAAGGAAGACTAGAATGTTCATGTTCAATGCTCGTGTTGTCTCATAATTTCATCCTTGGATTTCTAAGTTCCAACAAGCGTGGTGTTTTGAAAATTTTGGCACTGGGCTTCCTTGCTCATTCTGTTATATTTCCCTAAGTCTCCATGCAGACTCGACAGTACATGTACAGCTGTAATTGCCATTTTTCTAGTAAACCAACCATAAATACTTTTTCAGCCACGGCTTGAAGAATTTTGTTTCCTTGGATTAAGCTTGGGCTGTTGTAGCATTTGTAGCATCATCTTGTTCAGTTGCATTTGCTGGTTCTTGTCCTTTTTCTTCTTGATGTTAACCCGCAAATGAGAGCTGTGTTTGCCCCTCCAGGCATGTAACTTTTTTCTTCAGTGGCATTTATTAAATTTCACCAAAGAAAAATTAAATTTTCATGCAGTAAATTTAAATAACTTGTGTGCAAGCAACAGGACATTAAGACAGAAAACATGTGTGACAAGTTGAAGAACTAACACTTCTGTAAACACTGAACATGAACAAGGCAGCTGCCTTATGAGCGCCTGGTCACCACTCACTGAGGCTCCTACAATTTGCTTGTGGGCAACTAAAATTTTAAACAAGGAGCCCGCACTGTTGCCTAAAACTTATGATTCTTATGGCAATGGCCTCTTTGCCTACTTCCAATGAAGGAACGACAGAATTTCCTGCTCATTTTATGCTTTTATAAATGAAAACGTAAAAACGTGCGTTCTTCGACTGTAGGCCAAAAATTTCTGCTGATAAAAGTAAACAAACAAGCACTTTTCTGGAAATTCCAAACTTGAATGAATCGAGACGCGTAAATCAAGTTTTGAGCATCTGCTTACTTATTTAAGTTTATCAATCAATGGGCCCCTGGAGTGTGGCATGGGTTCCTACAAGTTTATTTTAGGAGCTCAAGGGGCTCCCCAAAAAATTTTCTTTGGCAGCAGCCTTGATGAACAGTGAGCCTGTAATAGAGTTGGCTGTATGATCACACACTATACTTACTTGGCTTAATAGGGACCTTAAGTAGCCAGGACAACGAGAGAAAATGAGTGACGTCTGGGTCGAGAATGTCATCCAAAGCGGCAAAAACAGATGTTTAAGCAAGCTCCCGTCTCAGCTCGTCACCGACGTAGGTAGACTGCACTGAACGGCTTCGTTTAAAGAAATACGAGAGTTATTTCTTTTTAGCATTGCAGAGAACAACACAATTGATGACTAAGAATTTTTCCTACTATCCAAAGGATTTAAATCAGTAAACCGTTTATCAGATGAAAAGGCTTGAATCGAATCAAACAGAACAGAGCTGGTTTTGTTGTCCTATACATTTTACAGGAGTTTAATTGCCGGAGACAAGATTTCCGTACAGTCCAATTCATTTATCTAATACAGATATACCACTCTATTCACATTGATCAAGTTAACCGGGAACAGTACATACGAAATACAGTGAAAATCTTGCTCTCAAAATCTCTTGCTCCAATAGCCCAACCTTCAACAAAAAGTAAAAAATTATGTTTTCTTTTTTCAAATGTTAGTATTAAACAAGGTAAAATGGGCACAGAAACAACAAAAATTGCTTTGAATGCTCATGTTCACCCGAGGACAGCAAATCAACAGTTAATTGTCACCTCCTGAACGCCACGTGGACGACATCACTGACATGCGTAGAAGTTGCTGGCTTTGTGAGAACACTTCCGGGCAGCGTCCACTTGGCTTGTCGTCTAGGTTGCTTAAGGTCCCTAATATTGCAAAGTTTTTTGTAAACAGATTTTGTTTTGTGGTAATTTTTTGTGTCCAAAGGATTGCATGCAGGACTAAATTATGCATCTTTTTGGAAATTTATGAGTCTGAGACGCGGGAAGTGCAGATAGATGGATCATTGGGGGGTCTGCAATTGGTGTGTTACAACTACTACCTATAAGTTTGCATGCTGGCCATTTGCATGGGCCTTTGACAATTCTTCTTTTATATCCTGATGGGTGACTTGGAATCCTCCACACCTTCACTGACCTGATGGGTTAAGCTGGTTTAGGCGTAAACTACCTTTTCATGTGGCAGAGCTAGTGTTAGCATCAACTTTTGTCTTACAAAGATGATTGATTGTCATGATTATTAATTTGTTTTTATAAAGGATATATTTCCTGATAAAGCCACTGAAAGAAATATTCTGTCTTGTATTGTGAAGTGCCCTAGTAAAGGGTGTGCGTGGACTGGAGAGACCAGACATGCAGAGGTAAGGTAGAGTTGCACAAGAAGAGGGGGTATAGAATCCTTCTTCAATAATTAACGGGGGTCTCAGAAAATTTTGGCCTGATCTCGAAATCTCGGAAGCATTTATGATAGGTCTCCAAGTCTCGTTTTCGGGTGATTTTGCGTCTCAGAGTGTTTAATTTCTTAAGTGTTGGTCTTGAATTTTGAAACCCTAGGTCTCGCAGTCTCACAGAGTATCAAATGTGCCATTGTATACCCCTAGAAGTACGTGTTATTTCCTAACCATGAAGTATTTCCAAAGACTAAAGAGAAACATTTATCTAAACTATCTGTTCCCTGTTTTTCTTGTTGCATGTAGGATGCAGGGTGAGATGAAAATTTAAAAAAAACTGCTAAGTTCTCGTTGGGCATTAAGCTGTGATGAAGTTTACAAGGTTGCGGCAGTCATGCATGCCTTAACCAACATATATTTCCACAAACATTTGTGTAATATCTTGGCTAATGTTACTTGTCTATCAAACAACTTGCAGTTAAAACATTCTAGCCTGATGGGCCACTCCATTAGCTCCAGGCTATATCAAACATTACTTTTGTCTACCAGGTGTACCAGTTATATTCTTGCAGCATTTTATTATTACAGAGTTATTAGGGGTAACACATCCATATGTTCTCTGTTCACTTAAAGTGAAACCCAGTTTACTCTCATATTGTTTTAATGAAATTTCTGGAATTTTTTAGTGACCTTTTTTCAATGAGGGTGTAAATCTAATTCAATACCTTTTTTCACCTTTTCTAGGTCCATCTCGGCATCTGTGGTTACAAGATTATCACTTGCCCTAATTCTAATTGTAACTTTCAAATGAAAAGGATACTTGTGGGTGATCATGCAGCTAAGTTGTGTCAGTGGAGAATAGTGCACTGTGGTTACTGCAATGAGAAGCATATTAAGTGTGATGAAGAGGTAATTTGTGTAGTGTGATTTGTTTTTGGGTTAAGATAACAAAATTTTAAGGATGGGCTTTGTAGAGTCTTACAATAATTAATGAAGTGTAAATTATTTGTATATTGAAAATTTGATATTGAACATTTCTAAGCCCAAATGCAGATATGAGGGGATCCCTATAAAAAAAATGGTGATCCCAGCTAGTTTCTAAAATTGTAGGATCAAAAAAAACGAAACAGAAAACTTATGCCAAGACGCCTAACAATTAGCTGAACAAGACACCAAACATCGCTGAACACACTATGCGCAGCGATTTACAAGTACCAGTAGTGATTTTCTCAATCACCAACTTTGCAATCTTTATTTATACCTTGCTTGTTTGTAAACTTGTTATTAAATTTCTTAATAATGTAATGCAACCCTGATTTAATGAAGGGCTTAGGGCAAAATGTATTCATTATAAATAAAAAATTAATACTCATCAAAAATTTTGCCATTTCTGCATGATTGTCTTTAATCCCCTATTATATAGCTAGTTCTTCTTAACCAGCTGGCACTGACCAAATTTGGAAGATGCAGGAGTTATACCTTAAATCAGTAATGTTGTATATTCTTTGCCAATATGCAATTGGAACCTCATTTCCAGGCAGGAGAGTGACAGCCTTGCTGTTATGGTGTGAATGCAGGACTTAAGAAAATGGCAAAAGAGTTTATGGCTATTCCGAAGATGAAATAGCTGAATTTGTAAAACTGAACAGAATAATTAAGTCAGAAGTGCATGAATACACAATGGATGTCATCTACTTTTTGAGGAGTAACTGCAAGGAAAAAAAACATTTCTTCATATTCTGAAACTCTTGCCAAGAAAGAGCCAAATGTTTTTGTAAGAAAGTCTATAAGGAAAAAAGGATGTTAAGGAGTTAGAAACACATGTATTTTTAATAAATAATAACACAATGCTATTGAATTTGGCTTGTATTTGATATGAAGAATTATGAAGACCTCAGATGTTGTTGGTGGATAACACCCTACTCAATCTGCATAATTCTTCTTTGTGGTTATTTGTAACGAGATTGCACTACTACTCCATGGATGAGTAGGTGCACTGTCTTGAAGCGTAGTGGAATGTTTGGGGAAGTGGGGGCCTAGCATACCTAGCATGCTTTTCCTGGGATTAAAAGTTAATCTAGAATTGTCCAAATGAGAGGCAGAGTGTTTTTTTTCATGGAACTGATAATAATTATACTTCTTTCACCTTGTCCACAGAAACATGTTAGTGAATGTCAGAAGATACCTATCGATTGTTCTAATGGGTGTGGTCAGATCACTGCAAGAGAGGAGGTAAAGTTAGAAGATAGCAAAATAGATTGGTTGTTTCTTTTCTTTCTCATAACCTAGTTCTTGACGCATCATTGAAAATAGCAGCTGTTCCTTTCTAGAGTAAGGAAATGGGACGTTGTTGGGGTATGCAGTTGTTGCTGTTATGACATTTGCCACAGATAACAGTAACAGTAGATTTTAATGCAAATCATCAAACTGATATAGTTATCCTCTTCAAGCCCGTTGTGTGTAAGAACAATAGGAAATGACGTTTATTCATTTAGTTAACACTAATAATTGAGTTTCATCTCTTTATTTAGATTGGACATCACATTGAAACTGACTGCCCACTTACCATGATTCCCTGCCCTTATTTTTCAGTGGGCTGCGATACAAAGGTGTGAGTCTTGAGCTCCGTTGTAATTAGTTTCTGGGAATATATTAATCTATGTGAGACTTTGACTTGTTATAATGCATATCATAAGTAGCATTATGAAACCCAGTGTACTTATAAGTAGTGGCCACTTTTCAGTTTTTAAAAAAGTATTTTTCTATTATTCCAAACACCTCGTCCCCTTTGGCCAGTCGTTCCCGAGTTCTTCCAAAATTCGTCGCGAAGTAACCAGTCAGCAAAGAGAAAAATCAAGAGACTGGGTAAGGCGTAAGCCAGCTGTTTGTTTCGGTTGGGCTTTTTGATCACACAATATCGATTCACTTTTCCCTGTTTTTATAGTCTCTGACCAAGCGGTCTCGCATAACCAGTCGAAGCTCCGGCACGGCCAATTGCATTGTGATAAACAAAACGACAAACTTTTGGGAATGAAAGTGGTAATGATGTGCACATTATTTGCAGATTCAACGTAAAAAATTGGCTTCCCATCTTCAATCTTCTACCGAGGCACATCTTGCTTTAGCCTGTGTGAAGTTGAGCGACACTCAAAAGCAGTTAGCAAATACACAAGGTGAGCTGAACCAAACTAAAATTCAGCTGAATGACGTACAAACGCAACTGGACGGCACTCTGGCTCAACTATATAATACTCAAGAAACAACATGCAATTTGGAGAAGAAAATGGAAACGTTTGAGAGGCAGTTGAAAGAAAAAATGAATAAAGGGCAGGTGAACGTAGTTGTAGAAGAGAAGGTGATGCAGATGAAAAAGACAAATAGTTTTTTGTGGGAAATTCAAAATTTTTCTGAGGTATTGAGGCAAACAAAGGAATTGGGTAACTTCTTGCAAAGCGACCCATTCTACACAGAAAGTTGTGGTTACAAAATGCAGTTACTTCTCTATCCCAACGGTAACGGGACTGCAGAGAACACTCACATGTCAGTATTCCTTAGTGTAATGGCAGGGGAATATGATTCTTTGTTATCGTGGCCCTTCATTACAGCTGTGACGTTTACCCTTATCGATCAACAACGCCACCTACGGCAAAATGTTGATCTTTCCTTTACACATAAAGTCACGGAAAGGCCCAAGGAAAATAGTTGCTGTAATCTTGGGATTCCTAATTTCGTATCTCACGAAAAACTTAAGACAAGGGGGTATCTTAAGGACGACACCTTGTTTCTGCGTGTTGTCATTGGCCCAGATTCCAGTAAATTGAACTGGTGGTCAACTGAGCCTCTTTGGACGTTTGAATAGGCCAAGTAAGAGGTCGTGTGACATCATTTTTATGAAAATGAAAGTTATATGATTTTGAAAATGAAGAAAAAATGATTATGATTATATGATTGTGCCTTCAAAAAACCATTACTGGGTCATATCTTTAACAAAATAATAGTGATTTAGTTTTTCAAACCCGCACCATTTTCTTCAGATGAGTAAGTTCGTAGCTGGTCACGTGACCAAAATATGATTTTTTTAAAACTATGAATTACCTCTTTCTGAACAGAAATTTTACACGTAAACTTCAAGGAAATAGTTGAAAAGATGATGTGGTAACTTTTTTCAGCACGTCTGAGCGTAACTATCAAACATTCAACAAGATACAAGCAAAAAGTAGTTTTGGCCGCCATGTTGGAGGGCATACTCTTGCTCTCCAGCATGATGGCCAAGACAAATCAGACTACTTTGCTGAAAAATCAAAGTGTCATAAAATATCTCCCATAAATGCGTTTCGTCTCAAATTTCGGGTGTAAGATAATTTTTATGTGCTCTGTCAATTTTTGGCATCAACAAGATTCCAACTCATTGTTTAAAGGAAGCTTTGGTCACGTGACCTCTTAGCAAGTGGCCTATTGTCCGATCACTCACTACTATGTTTTAAGATGGTTTTGTGCACATCGCCACTTCTGGACTCTCCCACAGTTGGGTAAAGTAACGGGCAGTAAAGCTACCGGTAATTCATCCATTCATTTATTTTTGCCATTAACCACAAATCCAACAACAGTATACAGCAATTTATGACACATTAAAGATAATATACACTGTTCTAACTAAATTATGTACAAAATCAAATGTTTAAAGTGGTAATGGCAAGGAAGCCTATATAGAATCCGGGGGCTTATAAACTATGGGCTTCCTAAAAGTTTTTTCTTCGTTACTGATGACTTTTCTATAACACAGTTCTCTTGTGAACTTCCCACTTAAGGTGACTCGACCCAGTTTTTTTTAGGAGGTACCATCCTACTTTGAAGCTCTCTTGTATCCCCACCTTTACTTTTATCGTAAGTCTAATACATAGAATGGATAACATATAGATCAATCTACAATATAACATAAAATTTTTGGCGATCGGAGTAAATGTCACGTGGTTATAATGCCACGCCCCTTTGAGGTCTGAGTCGAAAATCTGCTGTTGCCGGCATTTTTCGTGAAAATCTCTCGGCTACACATAGTGCG
>NC_133204.1:9280780-9445780 GCF_958299795.1 Porites lutea
TGGAACAGCCACTACATCAGAGAGTCGCGCCATGACACTGTAAAAGGAAGACCCAATGAGTTGTTTTACCTACCTGAACTGCGCAATACTGAGGACTTTCTTGCTCCTGTCAGTGCACAGCAGTGTGACTATATCACAGATAATTACCTTCCCCTTGCAGAGAGCTTCAATGAATACCAGGAGTATTTTCAGTATGCCTTTCAAGCTGCAGGTCTTTCCAACCCCCAAAACTGGCGGGAAGCCTTAGACTTGTACCATAATCTTTACAGCTATGCATCCAGTTGACTATTTCAGAGTCAGACACACCTGCCCTGACTCATATTTATTTGAATGGTAATGAAGATCGGCAAGACAAAATGATGTATACGTAATTTTCTCTTGAGATCAGATACCAAGTTTGGTTTCAGAAGATACACTCGTTTCAAATCTGTATTATTAAAATTGTTCTTGTATGTGGGGCAAACGTGTCTGATTGTCCAACTGGAAGCTACGACACCAGATTGGTTTTCCTTCACTGCCAGGCAACCAAACTTCTGTTAAGTTGTCTTGGGTTCTGTGACCGTGTAAGGTCGAGTAAAAACAGACTAGTACGTTTACAAACAGCAACAACATGGATTCTGTTTATTCTTATCTGTCACATGACTAGAGCATTCCAAATATGGGCAACATTACATGTAGGTACGAAATGTTTTCGTCATGGGTCATTTTTTGCCTCCATAACATAACGACAACGAAGCCCTTTGTAAATGTAAACATAAGACTTTCTTCAAAAGGTTGTCAAACTGTTCTTTCATTGTTTTTTATTGTTGGTAACAGAAAGATCTGAGTTCTTTAAATACAGTAAAAACCGGCGTGTAAGAACCTATTTCAGAATCTGTTTAGCCTAATGTCCTGGTAAGCACCATTTACATAAGAACCTGTTTAGGCTAACTTGCAAAAATCTAGGTTCTTATATGCGGATATTTACTGTAGGTAACATCTCCTTCGTCAACGTTTTATGTGAAACAATTATCTTGTAGTAACAGTAACAATAACATATATTACACACTAAAAGCACTTTCTGTTTGATTTACAAGAGTGTTTCATGCAGCATTCTTAGCCCTTTACAGTTTATGGAATATAATATCTTTTGCAGCCCTACTGACATTTCTCTACATCCAGAAATGTTTTCTCTCCCCTGGTAAACTAAACAACTGGACTTGGTCGTTAATGGTTAAGAAATCTCAAGAGCTTTGCAGCATTACCCGGGTAACACTTATCATAAAGTACTGTAACATTCAACTAATTTAGTAGTAAGCATTACTGCCTACCACACCAATGTCAACTTACTTACTGATACTAACAAACTGAAACTAGAGTGGTTTTACATAACCCGTGAAACACTGTGTGAAAATTACTGTGTAATACTACAAAGTAAGCAAAAGGAAACAATGCAGTTAGTGTCTAATAGTGCGTACTAGACTACTATTATTTTCACGAGTTAGGTAGAGTCACTCCAAAACATACAGCTTGTAAAAAGCCCCTCCCAAGCCCCAATGTTATATTAACAGGAACTAGTCACAATGAATTAACATGAACTAACTTATAAAAATTTGTACATACACTGAAAATTAAAACTTGTCCCAAGAATGCAAAAACAATACTTGTGAACAGTCAATAATTTTCTTGTTCTATCACTAACTTTTGTTACATGTGACCATTTTGTCACTTTTCAGTCAGTCGAAACCAACTGTGAGCAAGGCATGCCTTTTCTTTAAAATTCTTCAGGTAACAATGCAGGTAACTACAAAGAATATAGCTGCTTTATAAACATTTTAAACTCTTGTCAGTTCTGCTGGTAAATGGGAAATGTTTAAAACTCGTGATAAAAGTCCAGTCAGCCAACACAAGAAAAATTTGAAATTCTCTGAGTTAGTTATACAAAGCTGTCAATGCAATAAAACATATTTACTTTACTCTGTCCAAAGTCCTTGCATTTGTAAATTGCAAAATTAGAATACATTTTAAACTGCTTTGGGTCGGTCATGTGGCTGACTGGGTCTTCACTAAGGCTGTGTGGCCAATGAAATGCACTAACCCGACTACCACCCACAGCATCCTTTTTGCATCCAGCAACATTGTAAAAAAAAAAATACAATGAACTGCATCAGTGACATTCCTCAATGTTTAGACTGGTCACTCAAAAACTTAACAAACATGTCACTAAGCAGTTTCAATTCAGCGTAGTAAAACCAAAACAAATATACAATTACTGTCGCCAATCACGACAAATGCAAACCATGAAACAATGAACCAACCACAACTCGGCAAACACATACAAATGTTTTCAAGTTTTGGGTTCACTGCTGAGAAACTAACATGTTTTGCTAATCAATCGCAGAGTACTGTCAAAGAAAACCTGAAATTCATTTCGAGACTCGGGTGAAAACCATTCTATACCTTAACCTGTCACTTCACTCTGTCCAAAGTCTATGCATTTCCAAATGCATTTCCTTTGCACATGGCAAGTAGTAAGACATGTTTAAACTGTTCTGGGGTTTTCATGTGGGAGACTGGAAATGTGATTTCCTTGCTGCAGGCTGCCACACGGGGAAAGCAGATTGTGTGATTAGGATTTCTTGTGAAGCAATCATGGTCGAAGAGGGCAGTGACATTCAGCGGCTCTCCATTTAAGGGGCGGTGCTTTTGGCCTGTCAGCCACCCCAATACACCAGATGGTGTGGTGTCCATGGACTGAAATCGCTCCACTTCGCTACTTTCAGTGTTCGTGTCATTGAAGTCCTTCCATGCTACTGGCTCGGAATAGCCAGTTATTTGTTCATCTTCCAATGACATCAGAAAATCTTGTAGGTTGTCAATGACTGCCTCTTCAAGTGGTCGTTTTGACGAGCCCTGTTCCGAGTAGCTTGGATTGACAAGCGAAAAGACATAATTGGCATCTACCACCTGATTTGAACCTTTCACAAAAAGAGGCTTGCATAAAGAAGCATTGCCCCTAATGACATCATATGCACCATACAGCTTCAGACCTTCACAAAATTCTTTCATGTACAGCAAACGCTTGGTCATAATGCTTAGTTGCATTGTTCCAATGACATCCTCTTTGTGGTCATGATCAATGATGCCAGTGTATCCATGGTCAACAATTACATCACACAAAGCACCTTCAAATGTGTCACAAGCTCTTACTGCGTCGAATAGCTCTTTGTCCTTTGCAGTGAAATGCCTGTCAACATCTAGGTTGCCAATGTTCACATCAGGGTCCAACATCAACTGGTACACACTCTCATCCAAGAAAGATGGCGCTGGTCCTCCTTGAGCCAAAGACACTGCAATGATTTCCCCACAGGTTTTGAAACTTTTGTTATGAACATTGTACAGTGAATTTATGGGGGCTCCATCTGGAAACACTGCCAGCCCCATATCATTAATCAACTGTGCCAGAAATTCTTGCGATAATGCACCGCTGTCTACACCATTCTCTCCACTATAGCGCACTCTTAGCACTTTTTCAGGAGACGATCTGTTGGCTTCTCTTTGCCACAGGGACAAAACTCTAGGAAATGGGGACCCTCTTCTAGAAACAATAAAAAACTGACCATCTTGGTCAACCTTTTGAGACAGGGACTTAATTACACTTGAAATATCTTGATGGATAGTACCCATTGACATGTTGTCATCTTTCCCATCCTCCATGTTCTCGACAGCGTCAATCATGTCAATGGATAACTCATTGTCAAACTCCCTTTGTAACTCAATTGCAATTTTCTCATCACTAGCAAACACAGCAGATGCATCAGGCTCTTCATCAGTTGTCAAGCTTTTCAGTCGCTTCTTCTCTGGCTCCTCAACCAGCTCATCAGTATCTCTATCTGATTCACTATTTAGGTCAAAGTGAAAGTCACTAAGCTTGCATAGGTACAACACAATTTTGTTGTAGTCCTTTCCAGTTTCTTCTTTGTATCGTTTGAGGGAAAAAAACTCTTTACTGGCAGATGAACCTGGAAGAAACTGGGCTTCTTCACCATTTTCAAGTAGAAGAATGTAGTCTTCGTTCTCATCATAGAGGTCGCTGTTAAAGGCTCTCCACTTTTCCACAGCTTTCTGCAGGATGACTTTGTAGGTGGCTTTGTTGGACACTCTCAAAGCAAGACGCTTGCCTCTCTTTGGTTTGATACACACGTTCTTGTCACTCCATACCATGAGCCCAATGTTGATCTGCACTTCTATCTCTTTGTCACTTGCACTTCCAGCCTTTTTGCTTACAATGGATTTCCACTGTTGGCCTTTCAGTTTTTTGAACATATTGAAAGATTTCACGTGACAAGTTGAAGCGTGAGAAGTTGAAGCGCATGATGTGGATGAATGGCCTAAGAGTAAAGATGACAATACTCATTACTCCCTAAGTGATTAATTGGAGGTAGCAAATGTGATATAGTGACAAAGAGAGTAATAATATTCACAAAGTTATAACATAAAATCTCTGGTCCTCTAAAATTCAGACTTGTGACAATTTTATCCTGGTTACAGCATCTGATGATTCATACAGTAGCACTTGGCAACTGTTGTGTAGCATGAAGTGACAAGAAGCATCACCATAATTCAGCATTTTGTTAGGTTTACCACTCACCATTGCTCATTGGTCATTGGTCATTTAGAGCATTGTATATATGGTGTGACTGATTGTGTGACTGATAATAATTTGTGCATAACAAGGGATCATGAGTTGTGTTAATTGTATTTCAGTGTAAACAAATTACCGGTACTGGTAGTGTGTTTTTAACATTACCCATGGCTGGTTATTACAATCGGTATTATGAAAAAATTATGGCTAATTATACACAATATAAATAACTTACCCGTTGCACGCAGTTCATTAGATTGCTCTTGGGAAGAATGAGCTAATGGAAAAATAATTATTAAGAAAATATTAAGTCTAAAAGATCACTATAAAAGTTCCAGTATTCCTTCATTACAATAGAATGTGCATTTCCAGAAAATAACCATACTCCCCCCACGGAAGGTTTTTGTTTTGCACCCCCCCCCCCCCCCCAGGAAATTCCACTTTAGCATCATACTTTTCTTCTAAAATTTTGGGGCTTAAAACCCCCCTCCCCCTAGGAATATCCGAGACCTTCAATGGGGTGGTTATGGATTTTTCTGGAACTGTACAATATATTATTTTATAATTTGATCAATCATATACATCTAAGTCTACTGCATCTAACAGGAATTCAAATCAGCAAATCAATCAATTACAATAGCAATAATTACTATAAAAATGTTCAGTGCAATTGTACCTGAATTTCCTGGAGTTGTGGCAGTGCTGCACCGACCTAGAATAATTTTATGCAATAAACACATAGTTACAAACAAAGATAATGCAATAGCCCATTGATAGGATAGGACAAAGCTCTTAAAAGCTTGTGATTTATTGGTTTTTGCATTACACTGTTCACAGTCCTCTATTTTCCCGTAAGATTGTCGCGAATGTTACGAGCGGCCGTCTCCCACCCCCACCCCCACCCTTCCTGACGCCCGTCCCCTAAGTGTTTAGAGGACGCGTTCGCCTAAAAAACAAGATGGCGGCTACTCGTATAAACAATCGCAATCGCGACGATCTTACAGGAAAATAGAGGACTGTGAACAGTCTATGCCCTCATTGAAATGACCACTAATGTGTATCAAAATTGTGACTTGTGCAATCCTCTATTATAAAAATCGCATCTGCATGGTTGCGCTTTTAAACATAAGGATACATTTCATTTATATTTCATTCCCCGACTATCCCCTATCCAAAGTGAGTCAACACAGTGCTCGACTTTCAGAAAAAAATCTTGGGGCCAGCTGGCCCCCAAGTTTTCATTTTTTGTCGCCAGAACAAGTATTCTGGTTGCCAAAAATTATATTTAAGAATTAATGGATTTAGTTGTGTGAAGGATAACGGATTATCGTTAGTGTACGTTTTCCCAAAGAAGATAGTCACCTATCTTGGGGGCCAGGTTGGCGACCAGGGGTGAAAATTTGGTCGCCACTGAGTAAAAGCTGGGCGCATTGGCGACCCCACGGGTCGCAACGTCGAGCCCTGCAACAGACGAGGGAATCACCGCTGTATAGGTGTAGCTGCTTAAGTCTGTAAATTACGGTATGAAAGGCTTGTATACACTTACCTGCACCACACTTGGAACAAAAATTGTCCCCTTCTTCCAACGCACATCCACAGCTCGAGCAGAACATGGCGGGAGCGGGAAGAACTCCAGGGAAGAAGAATAATAAGAAGAGGATACCGGGATTGGTACCAGGATACCTTGCAGTCACTTGACTGCTCGTACCCAGGCGTCGCTCGTTACTTGAATTCGGTGTGAGTTTATTCGAATTCGGTGTGAGTTATTCGAATTCGGTGTGAGTTTATTCGAATTCGGTGTGAGTTTATTCGAATTCGGTGTGAGTTTATTCGAATTCGGTGTGAGTTATTTGAATTCGGTGTGAGTTATTTGAATTCGGTGTGAGTTATTTGAATTCGGTGTGACTTTCTGGAATTCGGTGTGCACTTGTGGGCCACCGTAATGTCCAGTGTTGTCTGTACTTCAAACAGGAATGGCAGTCCAGTAAGTGCAAAGGTGAACAAGGGCAAGAATTGTTTTGCGCTTGAACTTGTGCTAGTATCAAAGTGGGAGTAATATTGTAATGGTCATATGAAAAATTAATGCATTAAATCAGAATTATTAAATCACTTTTATGGTAGGGCAAGGAAAAGAATGCACATATGTGTATTTTCATATTTTATATTGATTTCAGTTATGTTTCAAGACATTATGTAAACATTTTAAGCATAACATTACAATTCTTTTAGGCGCCAATTTTGTATGTATAAACAAATCATCACTGAATAATTATCAGAATAAAATCATGGTCAAAATGGTGAGGGTTCTTGTCAGTGAATCTGAGAGCTTACAGTGCATGATTATTAAAACGCAAATTCATCAGTGTTTCCCCCCTTGGATGCAAAATCAAACATTCAAGAATGAAAGAGTGTTCCGAAACAATGCTCTTACAAATAAGTTTTGTTGGGATATACTTTTACATGTTAGCGAAAAATCTAAAAACAAGGTTGAAAAGGACAAGAAAAATTTGTCCATCTTTAACGAAGTTTTAGCAAATAATATTTCACAATCCACCGCCTCGATCTCTTAATCTCTGAGAATAAGTAATCGCCATAGAGCACCAATGTAAACCAGAAAAGCAAATTTTCGAAAATGGACGGAAACATCGGACTATGGCCTTACTTGTAAGAGTAGGAAATTTGCTTGTTGATTTCATGCCGCTAAATAGTATCAAAATACTCGAACTTCCCCCCTTTGAATTAACCATTAAAAGTGAAAATACGGAGTGATCGAAAGAGAAGTTTAACCTGTTTAGTCGCTAGTGTGGGATATATCACTGGATCTCGCTGTACGGTCAGGGTCAAATACTACAAAAATACCAGGGTCACATAAATTACATTGAATTCAGGCCGCTATAATTTTAACACATAACATTCGATGATGCTGCTCCACATTTCACAAAGTAAATCAAGGGGTATATCTTACCTAAATGTTAGGCAGCTCTGCAGATCGTGGACGATAACCCAGAAATCCGTGACCGCTTGAATGTCAACAAATCAACATATCACAACAAACGACCTCGTGAACGCTTTATCTGCTTCACCAGAGGAGCCAAATGGACGAAAATTAACCACCTAAATGGTCCTTCTCCCATACATGACACTTCAACATGGCTTAGCCAAAGTATCTAATCTATAAGACATGTCTGTTGTCGATTGGGTATCCAAAAATCTCCCTTGAAAGTGCTTCAGAACGGCTTTCGGCCATAATTGTTTACATTTAACCACAGACCACGAGTTTGGACACAAGGAGTTTATTGTCAATGAAACGAAACTGAGATACAAGAACTAAAGGACAATACAACTCCAACACCTGAAGGGTGGGAGGGATAGGGTAACGAAATTAAGCTTGACCGCGTTACAAGAGATTATGACTGACTGATTCATAATGTACAATGCTTGTATAATAGCTATGACGTAATAACACTTAACAATTAACCATCCTCACGAAGTGACGATTGACACAATTGTTTACATTTAACCACAGACCACGAGTTTGGACACAAGGAGTTTATTGTCAATGAAACGAAACTGATATATAAGAACTAAAGGACAATACAACTCCAACACCCAAACCCAAACGAGAAGATGGTCTGTGGGTAAAAGAAAGATGATAGGAAAAATACGAAATCGTGTGACATATATAGGGCAAGAAAGACGAAATTATGTGACTAAAACTAACATTACGATGAAGACAATTGATTAATTTTAGCAGCCATAGAATTAACCGCCCGGCGTTTCTGGGCTGGGGACATCTCTAAATAAACTAAATAAGCGTCACTGCTCCAATCGCCCTGAAACTTAATATGTTCTGCTGGAACATTGCATTCAAAAGCGAACGTGGCACCGCCTCGCCGAAAACTGTGGGGCGAATAAGCTCGTGGATCTAAACCTAACGCTGCAACCACCCGTGCTAAAAAACTGGAAAAATGACGAAAAGTAAGAGGGCGCGTAATGTGATCGGCACTTGAAAAAACGGAAAAAAGTGGATCGGATGAACGAACTGCGTTGAGGCGAAGATGATGTTGAAGAGCGGCAACGGGACAGAGCGGAGAACCTGGGATACTAGGGAGTGGGACGCATAAGGCCCGCTGAAAAAACTGAATGGTCTTAGTCGCGTGAATGTTGAGAAAAGCCCCGTGCTGTGACATGTGAAAGTCCGAACGCCGTGGGACTTTAGGGGAATTAACACGCGCCGATGGAACAACCAAATTAGACTTTCGTAAAAAAGAAAAGAATGCTACTAAAAACAAAGCCCGCATGGCTGCCTGAAACGGCTGAGTGACGTCAAACAGAAAAACCATACGCGAAAGTAGAATGGGTGTGATTGCTAGTTTGCGCGCTGGAGCCGCCCCAAAAAAACGCTTACAGCCGCGTAAGGCTAACTGAAAAGAATACAAATTTTCCCACCCAGGGGGAAAACCAAAAAAACGATGATAATGCTTGATTGTAGAGATATGGTTCTGGATAGTTCCGTAAGACCGACCCGTAGCCGAAAGAAAAGAAATATATCTTAAAATAGTTTCGGGTTGGACCGGCAACGGTCGCACGCCGAGATTGCTACAAAACTGTGTAAAAAGACGAAAATGTGACTACATATTTTTATGCGTCGACGCAGCATGAGCTAACCTTATTAGCCTATGCGAAAAATTATCTAAAAACTGGAGACCTTGTGTGCTACCTAAAACAAAACAAAAAACAAGGAGAAAAAAAAAAAAGAAAAATATATATGAGCACACAGCCTAAAACAAAGACCTAGGTAGCAATGGATAACTTGCAAACCCTACACGAGAGATGGAATTACTGAACTTGAAAATTAAAATAATCACTGGATACGGTTTGGAAAATGTACTGTCTGTCTAAGCGGGCGGCAGATTCGTAAAATAGTTCACGATAAGCAGAATCTGTGCGCCAACGGCTTAGCGCATTAGCTAAAACGTTATGGACACCTGGAATGTGACGAGCAGTCAACTCGCAATCATGGACTGCAGCTGTGAACCATAGTTCCCGTAAGCAACGCTGCATGAAAGGATCCTTCGAAGAACCAGAGTTGACAACGGTAACAGCTGCTTCGTTGTCGCATGACACAAGGAATTTGCGATGGGAAAGCTTGGAAGCCCAAAACTTAACAGCTACGACAATAGTATAGAGTTCTAAAGCGGTGATATGTTCTGCGCTGCGCACGATGTCCTCGGGAAACTCGCACGTGAAACATTCGTTAAGACAGGTCGCCCCGCCAGCATGCAACGATGCATCCGTGGTAAACTGAAGATCGTCAAATTCCCACTGTTGAGGTTTGATGAGTGAAGTGCCATTGAAAATTGGTAGGAAAGCCAGCCACCAAGCACGTAGACTGTTCAATAAACGCGACATGAAAATGCGGCCCGGTTTAACACAAGCGGTCACGAAAGAGAGTTTTCCAAGAAGAGACTGCAATTGCTTTAAGGTGTAAAATTCGCGGGAAGACCAAGAAGACAGTTCAAAGAGCAGATCCTTGACTCGGGTTTCCGGAACTGAGAGCGTAAAATGTTCTGAATCAACCTCCACACCAAGACAAACCATGTTGGTGGAAGGTGGACAATCTTTGTCAGGTGAAGTCTGCAGTCCGAGTTCGTGAAGTAGATCCTGTAAACTCTGAAAGGCACGTGGAGCCCGCTCTGGGGTGTCGGCGCCGTAAAAATCGTCGAGATAAACGTCAGCGAAGAAACCGAGTTCAGTAAAACAATGAACTACCGCTTTAGTTGTTCTCTGGCAAATCATAGCGGATGTCCTCAATCCGAAAGGACAGCGAGTGTCAAAGTAGAGCAGGTTCTTATGGCGGAAGCCAAGATAAAAATAATCCTTAGGGTCAATAGGTAACTGGCGGTACGCTCGCTGAAGATCGAGCTTGTACAGTAAACAACCCCTGCCGTGTTGTAAAATGAATTCGCAAAGCCGGTCGATGCCAGGAAGTCGTAGCTTGTAATGTTCGTGTAGATACGTGTTGTCAGGAATACCGCTGTTAACCGAGCAAGAAGGGGGAAAACTCAAATCCATGACCACGCGTCTTTTCGTTGAACCGCGCTTCGGTACAGTCTGCAGTGGAGAACAGATTAACGGCCGTAGCAGAGGATTATGATGAAATGGACCAGCAATAGCGCCATCCTCAAGTTCGGTAGCAATGTAAAAATCAACATGCTCCGAGAAGGAAATCGCGGAAGGATGATTAGAAGCCGATGATTTGGGTAACCTGTCAGCGGTGTAATTTATCGTCCATCCGTAGCGTAAAAATTTCACGACGTTTTCGTCGTGATAGTCCCATAATCTGGAATCCCAAGCCGCGATATTGAGGGGCGTATCCACGGGGACCTTTGCCCCAAACGCGTTAGGCAAGTCATGGTTTGAGGCTAAAATATGTTTCATGATCGGTGAAACCGAGGCCAAACTATCCGCGTGGAAAGTCGAGAAAGCGTCAGCCGTAAAACTGTCCGTGTCCAAAACGACCTGAGTTGATTGTTGTGCAATGTCATGTAGCCAAAGTGGATTTTGCGGAGGCGGAATAGGATTTCTCCTTTTCGGGCAGTGTAACATTGGATGCTCCTTGGTACAGACGCGACATTTGTGACGGGCATTGAAGACATCTTGGTTTGATTTGTCACAAGAACACGAGCCGTAGTAGTTCCATTGACGACAGGATTTTTCTGCTTCGGGTTTTGCTGGTGGACGCTGTTGATATGAAGACGCCTGAATGGAAGAAGATACCGGGTTGACGTTGGAACTGTACTGAGAAGAGCGAAGATCGGAATGCTTGAAAAAGGTAACTGCTTTGTCCCGAATCTCGCTAGAGCTCGTCCATTCCAGACGCCATAACTCAATCTGCTTTGCAATGTGCGAATGAAAAGAACGCACACTTGACCAGGAGTAACTTGAGGCCTTGAGCATCAACAACTCGAGATAGTCAAGCATGGCGCATTTCTTAGCAATATCATAAGTTTTGATCATCGCTAAAAAACCCGCTACAAACTGTGGTAAATCGATCTTATCAGAATCGATACTATTGCTAGTACCTGGGGCAAACTCGTGTGGCCAGTCGACAGCACGCTTCTTCCTAATCGCTCCAGCAGACACAGATGAACTTGTTTTCTCGCCAGGTTCGCCATCGGAAGAAGAACTGGGGGCGTGGCGCAGACGTAAAACTTGAAGCTCTAAAGCAAGCTGCTCTTTTTGTAGCTCCGCCAGACGAATCTCCTGTTGAAGGTCTCGCTCGGGAGAAGCTGATGGTTGTGAGAGCTGATGATGAGTGCTTGTAGACTGTGTAATCGTGCCTCGTTTCTGGTCTGTAGAAGTGAGAACGTCTTGACCTAGATCGTAAAGATTGAGGTCATGAAGCTTGCTTTGTAGCTCCGCAAACTGGCGACCAGGATCTGATACTTTTGTGGGTTGCTTTGAAGACGCGCGCTTCACTTTCCTTTTTGTTTCTTTTCTATCATGATCTTGTAAATCAGAAAATAGCGAAGGTGAGGGTAAAAGGTAGCGTTCGTCCACGTCTTCGAAATTATCTAGTTGGCGTTGGAGATCCTCGTATATGAAGTTAGGATCCCTGTATGCTGGCTTTGTCAGTCTAGATGAACGCCTAGGTTGTTGGGGATCAACATCAACAAGTGCTTCACAGCAAGCTTGACGCATGCGCAAACGTTACCACTTGCTTAAGCTGTTCCCGGACTCTGAATTTCATGGTCATTGAAAAACTGTGACATTACCTTCTATAAGCCCAAACTTGAGTAAACATTGAAGATATTTAGGGTTTTGTCTGAGTTTGTGCTTTGGGAGTTTTCTATTGTTTCTAGTCTGTCATTATACAGCATTCTTGTTCAGCACGCGTGCAATGACCACGCTTGGCTGACTTCCGAATACTCACCGAGATATGATAATTTGTATAAGAAAATAGAAGGGATTCCCGTCACGAGTTGGTTTAATTATTGGCTTGCATTAAACCTATGAAAAATAGATATTTTTTTAATAGTAAGTAGATTTAGTGTGTAGCACTTCTTGATTTTTTTGCCAAGGCACAAGAAGCACGAGAATTGATTAAAAATTGTGAGTTAAACCTCTACGTATCACGCGATGGCCTGTCTCACTGTACCAAAATTATCATATTCGGAAGTCAGCCAAGCGCGGTCATTGCACGCGTGCTGAACAAGAATGCTGTATCATGACAGACTAGAAACAATAGGCAACTCCCAAAGCACAAACTCAGCCAAAACGCTAAAAATCTTCAATGTTTACTTAAGTTTGGGCTTATAGAAGATAATGTCACAGTTTTTCAATGACCATGAAATTCAGAGTCCGGGTAGTTAGTTAATCAATTGTGGCCCTAAAAAAATTTGAAGGAAAAAAAACTACGAATTTTTAAGAAAATGCTTTTTTCGTGAGATTGACTCTTAAACGCTGACAAACGTCAACAAATAGCGAAAACTATAATTTCTATATGTTTGCTTTGCTTGAAATCGCGCGCATTTACAAGGCCCTAAATTGTTTTGCTGACTTGCAAGGACCCATCTGTTATAACGATGCCCAAAATAAAGAGATGAATCTCATAGTTTATTAGATATAATTCGTGTAAAGTTTGCTTATCATTTTCACATAAATTATGACCTAAATTTGGAAACCGCTGAATTTCTCGAATTGGGTCTTTGCGATTTTGGTGAAACTCTGTTCAGCGCAAGGCCCTAATGCGTACTATGTGTAGCCGAGAGATTTTAACGAAAAAATGCCAACAACAGCAGATTCTCGACTCAGACCTCAAAGGGGCGTGGCATTATAACCACGTGACATTTACTCCGATCGCCAAAAATTTTATGTTATATTGTAGATTGATCTATATGTTATCCATTCTATGTATTAGACTTACGATAAAAGTAAAGGTGGGGATACCAGAGAGCTTCAAAGTAGGATGGTACCCCCCCAAAAAAACTGGGTCGAGTCACCTTAATAGAGGTTTGTTTTCTGTTTTCACTAGCTTTCAATAAAGCCTGAATTTAACCAGCGACGCAAACACAAGGGTAAGCACGAGCGAAAGTACAGTTAAACCCCCATTAAATTGCCACCCTCTGAGTACCGGCAAGTGGCCACTTTATGGAGGTTGGCCATAAATTAACTTAATCTTTCGCGGAAACATCACTTTATTTTAATCAGTCTTCACCTATCTCGGACTTTATTTGCCTTCGTCATATTTTTAAAATTAAGCCAAACTTAGAGTATCATGCGCTTGATGGCCGCTTGATAGAGACCTGTGACGTCAATAGGAGACCTCCGGCATTGGGATGGCCAAAAGCTGGCTGCTTGATAGAAGTTTCATTTACATACTTCTCTCTGCAATTATTTCGGAGATTTGATCACTGGCCGGTTAATAGTTGTTCAACTGTGTAACAATCGATCCTTGTTTTACCGTGAAACGACCTTATAGACGCGAGCCGTAAGTTCAAGCACAAGGGTGAAACTTTTCTTTTCTCGTGCGTGCGCTTGTGATTGTGTCTGTGCTTATGCTGTTACACTTGCACTTGCGTCAACGCAAGATTTCACTTAACTCTAAGGCAAGAGTCTAAAACCTGTTGCAGGCGTTCAGATTGTGGAGACGGAGCAGAGAATTTACGCTATGTAATCAGCCTGTTATAGTCATAATTAAAATGTTTTTATCATTAATAATGAGATTAATAGTAATAAAATAATAATAAATGATAATTCGAAGGTCTTCCAGATTGCACAGACTAGTCATGGACTATTCACACTTTTGTTTGTACCTAAAAGAACATCTTTATTGTAAGCGTTACAATTATAATTTGTTATTATATACTAGGGTATCTAAAAGATAGTAGTGCTGCGGCAGATTCTGTTGATACTGGTATTAGTTAGGCAGTGAGACTTAAAAGAATCGAAAATGACATTGAATGTCCTATTTACATGTTGGAAAGTAATAATTAATATCAGTCTATAGAAAGAACTCGTGGGAACGTTGTTTAGAGAATGATCAAGTGGTAATCAACTTTGGTTTTCCCACAGTAAATTGTAGGAAATGATAGAAATTCAGATTGTTATCCATATATTTAATACACGGTGTACTATCTTTTTTCTGGAAACACGATACTTTTCTTGCTGTTTATTGCACTTTATTAAATGACAGTTATTTAGGTATATATTTATAGAAAACAACAACACAAAAAACGGAAAAAAAAGAAAGAAGTAAAAAAAGAGGCGAATAGGACTCAAACCCGGCGCCTTCGGCTCGACGCGACTACACCTAACCACTACACCACAGAGGATGAATACGTATCACTTGAGGAAAAGTCTTTAATTTAATACCTTTTCCATGAAACTTCCGCCGGCAAGATGATCGCCAGCCGCATTAACCGAGCTATTAACAGTAAAAAACGATGTAAACGCATATTCCATGGCAATGAATGAATGAATGAAAGAAGATAATTACGCTTTTCAAAACTCCGATACACGTCCTCGTCTGCAAAGTAGGACGCAAAACATATGTTTTGTTACCTCGATTTCCGCTGTTATTTTGAAGCTAATGGTCAAAAGCACATCCATTTTCGGCTCATACAGGTTCTTAAGAATAGCATGGCATGAAATTTTCTCAGTTTCACATCACTTTCTAGCAAGCTGAATCCCCCGTGTTGCTGAGTCAGAGAGCAAATGCTCATCTTCTCGTCAAGTTTAACGTATGGACAAGTCCAAGGCTCTTGAATTGAAATCCAATCCCCTAGTTAACCATCGTACTCATCTGAAAGACTGCCTCGCATCTTAAATTTGGTAAGACCTCTAACCTTGCTGCAGAAAATTTGCCACAAAGAAAACTCTGAGTCTGAGAAGCGAACGATGCACGCTCTTACCCACCGAACTTCCTCATGTTTTATTTGTGGCGCCATGCATTCTGGTAAAAAGGAGCGCAGTGCACTCTGGTTAAATGCAATGCATTCTGGTAAAAAGTGATCTCACCTTATATATTTCCCTTAAATCCTGATTATGTTGCTGCTCGCTCCCTACGGTCGCTCCGCAACAATAAAATGAAATATAACAACGAACAGCTTGTTCAGAGTTTATTGTTCTTCGTTGTACGATTGTAATTACTAACTATCGGCACGCGTACATGTTCTCAACATATACTGAAATGCAAAATTGACTGCAAGTTAGCTCTTTATATACCACGTTTAATAACTAGTTTTATCAAAAGTAAAGATATTATAGAAAGTAAACATTTTTTAGTGTTCTGAACACGGTAAGCAGTGGACGTAATGTTATTTGCAAGCTCATTCTTTGGCCTACACGATGCTAAAAAATGCACCAACATTCTCTGTAAATAAGTTCACTATTTCATATGCACTGTCACTAGTACCGCCATTACAGTTTAGTCCTTTTCTTCTACCGTGGGTCCATTCCGAGAAGAGCTGTTACACTGCTGTGCCTGCTTCTGTCCATGGAGCTTGGTCATTATAGGAGAACACACTCGTTGAAGATCATTCTGTTTTTTGTATTCTTCTTTATCTGCCTGCAGGGAATTTCTTTCCAACTAAGCCATCACCTCCCGACTCTTGTCCTTCACTGTCTCAAGATCAGCACTATTCAGCTTGTTCTCAACATCTGGATCTACTGCTGTCTGTTTTACGCTGTACACATAACTTTCCAAGCTGTTTCGTGCGGTAATCTTTTCTCTTTGTACCGCATCTTCTTTCTTGCATTTCTCGGCCTCAGCCACCATGCGATCGATGTCCGCTTTAGACAACCTTCCGGTGTCATTGGTGATGGTGATGGCACTGGTTCTTCCAGTGCTTTGGTCTTTGGCAGACACATTTAAGATTCCATTCGCATAGATATCGAGGGAAACCTCAATCTTGGGTACTCCTCGTGGGGCGGGAGGAATTCTTGTCAGCTCAAATCGCCCCAAAAGGTTACTGTCTTTGGTCATGGCTCGCTCGCCTTCATACACTTGAATGGTCACAGCTGGCTGGTTGTCTGAGTAAGTTGTGAACTCTTTTAAAGACTTGGTTGGGATGCGACTTTTGCGCGCTATCAGTGTAGTCATCACTACACCAGCGGTCTCGATTCCAAGGCGTGAGGGTGCAACATCGAGAAACGGAACATCTTTCATCTCAGAGCTTTGGTCCCCAGACAAGATAGCCGCCTGGATTGCAGCACCATATTCTACTGCCGCGTCAGGGTTTATGGTCTTGTTCAACTGTTTGTTATCAAAAAACGGCTGATCAGAAGAAGTTGCTGTACCCTTGGGATTCTCGTGGAACCTCCTACTAAAACCACCTCATGTATCTGATCAATTCTTGTCGAGGTTAGCATTTTGAGCGCTTTCTCCACCGGTTCCAAACACGAACGAAACAGATCATTACACAGTTCTTCAAACTTGGCACGGGTTATCTTGATGTAAAAATCAATTCCTTCTGCAAGTGAATCGATCTCTATCAGGGGCACCTAACGACTGTTTTCTGTGAATTATCTGTTCGGAGAAGCAAATATTGCCTAGAATTTTCTATTGCTTGAGGACGGCTAGAAATTTCTAGATGACCGTTCCATTCAGGTACAATTTTCGAAGCATATCCTCTACGATTTTCGGAAGTTTAATTTCTCACATTTTACTCCCCATGTTAGGCTAATCTTCGTAGAAAAAGGAAACCCAAAATTTTCGGATCCAAAAATATGATGGGAAGAGGAATAAGAAAAAACCTCACCGTTTCGCAAAACGTTAAATTGCAGCTAAAATTTTCGGGGAAATAATACTGAAGCCCTTGTAATTTCGAAAACACTAATGTTCCCCTAGTATGACCAAACAGATACATATTTTACAGCGCCGCTTAGAAGACTTAGAATGCATTTCTATACGTCTAAAATTACTTTGGATAAGCTGGAAAGTGTTTTCAATGTATTTAGGGGGAAACCATCGTTAGGTGCCCCTGTTCTATGCTTGCTTGTGCCAACGGTACTGCACGATACGGATCTCTTGGCTCGTTCACAGAGTCCTCAGTCGGCGCAAGGCTCTCGGGTGTTCTTTAAGATCTTTCTTGGATTTTGGCTTAAATTCCTTTGAAGAATAATCCACGACACGATTTTCGAAGTCTTCTCCACCCAGATGCGTGCAGTATTACCGGCTCTTCAAAGAGCTATCCTTTACCAACGTCAAAAGTGCCCCCTCCTAAATTAAAGATCAGAAAATTCTTTTCTCCGCGAAGGTTGTTGTCCAAGCCATAAGCGAGAGCGGCAGCCGTAGATTCACTGATGATCCTTTTAACGTTCAGCCCAGCTATCATTCCCACATCTTTAATGGCCTGTGCCTGAGAGCCGTTCAAATATGCAGGCACAGTAAGAATGCATCAGTGACTTTCTGTCCCAACAGGACAACTCGGATTAATATTAATCGGATTAATATTAATCCTAATGATTATTATAATCCAGTAATAGATTATTATAATCCATTACTGAGGTTTGAGCCGTGCCTTGATCAATTAGGATTACTATTAATCTTATGTAGGATTAATATTAATCAGATTAATATTAATCCTAATATTAGATCCAGTAATAGATTATTATAACCCATAACTAAGCTTTGAGCCGTACCTTGAAAGATTAGGATTAATATTAATCTGGTAAATATAATCCCACATAGCTCAAATTTGTACAAGTCTCTCAATAAAGAAAATATTCTATTCTAACGACGACGAATTTGCTACTTGTGCTAGTAGTTTGTGAACAAAACTCTTAATTACAGTCAGTCAATAACCGCACTCCTTATTATACGTTATTATATTTTAGTAGCAGAAGTCGGCAGTTGTCTCAGCTCTACTGGTAATACAGTTGCAACTGAATTTTTTGCAGGGCCATGAAGATTTTTAACGTAGAATAGAATAAAGATCTTAAGTAATAAAAAAAATAACAAAGTGAAAGGGATGTCAGTGCGCACATCATCAAAGGAAATCCTTGAATCTTTTCCAGTTATTTCTAAAAGACTCAGTCTTTCTGAGTTTGATCCATAGAGGCAGTTATTTCCCAGGGAGCATTTCATGATTTGCACCGTCTGCGTATATGCTGGACTTATAGTAGGAGTTTGTGTTAGCTGGTGGCATCCACGAAGGCGTATGATTGACTGAAGTGTTGGCACCAATTTCAGCTGGACGGAAGAACTCTAGAGTTATGTTGGCAAATGACCTTGCAGACAACATATCCTGTATGCGTTGATAACGATACTTTATACATGCCTTGTCATTCATTTTAACAAGAATGTCGCCATCTCTAATCTGGGAGAATGATGCCGACTGTTCGACAGCTTCAACAATCCAGCCTCCTCCAATTATTGTTTCCGGTGCTGCACTCACCCGGATTCCAGCCTGCAATCCAAGAGACGGGAGAAATTCATGTTCATAGTCGCCATCGTGATATGCCGGCTCCGAACCTCGAAACAGTTAGCGTATTTGGGATTGTCGCGATTCCTACGCAGCTGGTAGTTATTCCCTTTCTTAAGGTCCCCTTTCTTGTAAAAACACATGCCCACCGCACGGATTCGCTGGCCCAGAGGCGCTTGTTCCTTTTCATTTACTTCTAGGCTCAACATCGCTACCAGCTCTAACATATGCAAGTGATCGTGTGACTGATGTGATCAGTGTTATGTCCCGTCAGTCCCTTGTTCAGCGTGTAATGTCTGCAGTTTGTCTGTCATAGCTCTGATCTGGATTATAATAGAGATTAATATTAATCCGGATGATTATTATTAATAATAATCTAATTCTTCCAATTTTTGCCGTGCCTTTATCTATTACTGGATTATAATAATCTATTGCTGGATTATAATAATCTATTACTGGATTATAATAATCTATTACCGGATTATAATAACCATATTATAATCTATTATTATTATAATTCACGGATTAATATTAATCCGAGTTGTCCTGTCCCAAGTAAGCCTCTGCTGTTTTTTTCATCTTTTTGGGAACCATAAAACCATTTTCTCTGGGGTAAAAGAGAAAAGTTTTCAACCCTCCCTTACTCTGTACACCTATCTTCGGCCCATGGTACCAGACTCTTTGATGACTTGAAAAGGCGAATTCCAGTTTCGGTTCGATCGATTGCACTGTTGGGTTCGGTGTTGGGTCGTCAAATGTCAAATATAGTGTTGCTTGGGTTTAACGTTGCTTGGTTCTTTGCAGAATCTCCAATCAAGCGTTCAGTTTCCGTGAAGGCAACATAACTGGGAGTTGTGCGATTGCCTTGGTCGTTGGCAATTATCTCCACTTTACCATGCTGAAAAACTCCAACGCAGGAGTACGTTATTCCAAGGTCGATTCCAATCGCGGGTGCTAACTGGACTGGCATCTTCGTAGCTTTGGATAGGTTTCCTCGTATTACTCTTGGATATTTTCGTTCTCTCAGAATTCGATTTGCTTGTAACAAAGTTTTATTGTGGAATGAAAGTTGGGCGCTTTTATAGCTCTCTCAGGTCCGCCTTTGCATCATGTTTCTAAAAATATGAAAGTGCTGCATCATTTATTTTCGCGAATTAACCAATGATACTATTTTTATTCTGGGTAAATGAGGCCCTGAATTTTCTAGACTCGCTATTCTAGAACATTTTTTTGTTTCAGGCAATTTCTAGTTGTTGCAAGGACCTTCTCGATCGTACGACCAGAAAAATCGAAAGTCCTCTCGAGCTTTCGCGAATTTTCTCTCTATTCCAGTCTCCATCGGCCATAATCTGAGCCCACAAATAGTGGCAGTCCGCGGTTGTCCTTATCATTCAAAATGGCGGCTGCCAGATGGTCTCTGCTTGTGCTTGGAATATTGGTTCATATCATTTATCTAGCTTCCATATTTGATATTTATTTTACTTCTCCACTAGTTCATGGTATGACGCCTCACAAATCAACTCTTGAACCGCCAGCTAAGAGGCTAGTGTTATTTGTTGCTGACGGTTTGAGAGCGGACAAATTTTTTGAACTCGATCAACGCGGAAAAAGTCGTGCTCCATACCTTAGAGATTTGATAGAGAAGAAAGCAAGCTGGGGTGTGTCACACACAAGAGTTCCTACAGAGTCACGTCCTGGACATGTTGCCCTTATAGCTGGATTTTATGAGGATGTGAGCGCTGTCGCTAAAGGTTTGTGAAAATTTATTGGAATATTTGCGCGCGCGTCAACCCAAATTATAAATAAAACTAATTTTATCACAATTTAAGCTTACTTATGAGGGAACTCAGTGGTTAGTCCCCATATAAAGTTGGTTTCAACAGTTCCCGAGGGTAACGTAAGATCTGAGGCCAAAATGTGTTTTTTTTCTTTTTCTTTCTTTTTTTTTTTCAGCGGGAATGGGTGGGGGTTACTTGTCACTTTTTGGGCTGAGAGAATGGCTTTTGTGCTGGTTTGTCGTTTTGCAGAGCATCTGTGTCCATGGCATTTTTGTTTTGATTGGTCCTCATATTCTTTGATGGCCTTAGATCAAGGATAAATTGAGCCATAACATATATGCTACAAGTTAAAATTAAATTCAGGTTAAATTTTTTAACCTAGGTTGATTCTCAATTTCCTTTGTCTCATAACCCCAATTATTCATGAGTTCAGGCTAAGAGACAAAGGAAATTGAGAATCAACCAAGGTTAAAAAATTTTAACCAGAATTTAATTTTAACCTGTCTCATTTATAGATGTAGGGCCAGTTATTTCAATGGAGTTTAACCAGTGTTTAACAAAATCGTGTTCTAAGTCATTTTCAGTTTACCCAATGCTTTTATCTAAGCACCATTTGTTGTGAACAGTTTCATTAAAGCATATAGTGGAGACTAAAAAAACATTTATCTTCTTAACTTGACCCACTAAAGAAGATATCTGGAGATCCAAAGATTTCTTAAACCGTGGTCTAAGTTAGACCTCGTTTTAATAACCAACCTGTAATGGCCTAGCCTTGTTGATAAGGTGTGGTTAAAAATTTATTTGTTGTAGGGGTTTTCAAACCAGTTCAATTTTTTCCCTCCTTGTTCTAGTTTTGTATGAATTATGGCAGTTTTCATACTAAAGGACAAATCGTCTGGATGGACAAATCATCTAGTGTGAAAATTGGACAAAGAAAATTTTAGACACCAGTTTGCAGATTTTGTTTGCCATTTTGTCCATCCTTCTTCTTTTTCTTTGTCAATATTTTGCCTAGACAGACAAGTTGTCAAAAGACAGACCTAAATTCAGGCCAGATTAAAAAATGGCTGATGTCCTGTCTGTCCAGAAAAAAAATGGTCACTGTAAAATAGGCCCTTGTCTAAAAATGATTAAGTCCAATAGTGGCTTCATAGAGCAAGTGTGCACAGTTCACTCTTTCCAAGGCAGGCACTATTGGGATTAGATGGAATTGTCCAATCTAGACAGCCAAAGAAAATGACTGAAGTACATGGCAAGGGTCAACTGTAGGTATCTCTTTTAGAGAGGGTGTCTTTTAGAGGGGTCTATAAAGAGAGGGGGTACATAGATTTTTCAATTAATATTGTTAATTTCCTGTTTTATGTAATACTTGCTACAGGCTGGAAAGAAAACCCAGTAGAGTTTGATTCCACATTCAATGAAAGCCGCTACACATGGGCCTGGGGAAGCCCTGATATTTTACCAATGTTTGCCAAGGGAGCCTCTGGAGATCATGTGTTTACTTCCATGTACCCAGATGTTGCAGAGGATTTTGCAGATGAAGATGCTGCTAAACTTGACACCTGGGTGTTTGATGAGGTCAGGGGATTCTTTGATGGTGCAAGAACTAATGAAACACTGAAGAAGATGCTTTTTCAAGGACAAATTGTATTTTTTCTCCACCTCCTAGGTTGGTTGCTTGAAGAAGTTTCTATTTAAATTCATCAATAGCTTTGATTCTCACTTGTTCAACATATTGTTTAAGAATTTTTTTATTGTGTAGTTTTACTTGTATTTGACACTGAGCATTCCTTACATACACTGTTTACGGGTATACCCATTACAACTCCTGGAGGAAGATCATGAGGTTATCCCTATATTAAAATCTCCCCTCACAGATAACCCACCCAGTCCAGGAAAGGTTATCCACACCTCCAGGGTCCACATCTCCTATTCTTTTCAGTGGTGTGGGTCTTTTATGTTCCACAAGAACCAGATAGATGAAAGTAATGTGAGACGAGACCTATGGTTTTTCGTCCTTATCTGAGAAGACTAGAAACTCTAACTGTTTTCAGATGTCATTACAAAGGCAGGACTTTCTTCTTAGTTATTTAGAGACTCTGACCGATGACCGGTGCTCTCTCATCTGAGCTAACCAGACCGTGGGTCCTACTCATTTTGAGCTGAAACAAAAAATACTTTTAAATGTTGAGCACTTCAACGAAACCATACCTGACATTAGACCATAATGGGCAAAATCTATGCCTTTTTTCATACCAAAACTAAAACACTATACCCTTTGGGGTGGCACATACGCATATACCTTATATAGGGGAGTTTCCCTTCCCCCTGCCCTCCCCAGGGTCATGGGATGGCCATAAAATGATGCATGTGAGTCAGTCAAATTAGTGATAAATCAACGACATTGTCTATCAGTATAGTCAAATCTCCAGTAAGCAACCATCATCTAGTGTTTGGTGATGGAGTTTATGAGATTATTGCTTAAAAGTAGGTCCAACTATGGTGGTGCTTTGACTGGAAAAACTGATTTCTTTTATTTTGGATGGGTGGTCCTTCATCAGGGCAATCAGAAGTAGCCTGTTCCAGGCTCTCAGATAGTGGGGAAGACGCAAAAGTGTAGGGTGCAGTTTCCTCGCGTTTTTTTTTTGAGTTTGTGCTTTCTCAATTCCGCTGGCTTGACTATCTCGGAGCCTGGAACAGGCTAAATGAGAAGTGGTTGCACATGAAGGTTCAGCTGTCCATTTAAAATTTTAGTATTGTTTTTTTCATTTACTTAGTGCAGCATTAGTGTTGTGAGACTAGTTGTGCCCACTTATTACAGTCAATTCAGGGTGTCCATTTAATAATTTTACATACTTAAAATACTTCATGTAAGTGAATTAGAATTAAAAGATAAGTGTATCTTTGAAAAAAGAATGCTTAACAGGACTTTTTTGAATAGGAATAGACACTAACGGCCATGCCCACAGGCCAACCTCGCAAGAATACCTCAAGAATATTGCTGTAGTTGATGCAGGAATAAAAGAAATTGAAAAACTGATCGAAGATTTTTATGGCCATGATGGTCAGACAGCTTATGTAATGACAGCTGATCATGGTATGACCAACTGGGGATCTCATGGAGCAGGGCATCCTCACGAGACACTGACACCGTTACTAGCATGGGGGGCTGGAGTGCGTGTTGCCCAAGCTCCAGAAAACAACAGTCACATCCCAGATGTAATGTATGAGTGGAAGCTGGCTCATCTGTCTCGTAAAGATGTCAGTCAAGCAGATATTGCACCCCTGATGACTTCTCTGATTGGTAGGTTTTAGAGGAGTTGTGTGTTGATTGTGTGTTGTGTGTTGAAATGTAGAGGATATGGTAAATTTAAACATGCATTATGTACTGAAAAGCAGGGCTGACAAATAATAATAATAGTAATAATAATGATAATAATCTTTATTCAATCGATAAAATACATATCGAAGGTTACAAAAGTCATAAAAATTAAGTGACATTAAAAATTACAGTTAAAGTAGAATCATATTGCTAAGTTAAGCTAAGCTAAGTTATAATTAAAGCATAGCCTAATTACGAAACAGTTCTTAAAGCGCTCAGTGTTAACTAAACGCATAGTTGAAATGTCAGTCTTATGATTGATCCATGTTGTTAGTGTGTAGGATTTGTCTGAAAAAAATTATTGATAAGGTCCACTGTTATTTCATTCTATCATCAGGTGTCCCGTTTCCTCTGAACTCTGTGGGAGTTTTACCAGTGGAATATTTGAACAACACAGAACAGTACATTGCTGAAAACTTGTTCATGAATGCACAACAGATTCTTGCACAGTATGAAGTGAAGGAACTCTTCAGGAAAAAGACATCATTGTTGTTTCGGCCTTTCACCTCTTTGGCAGGTAAAGGAACAAGAGGTTTATATTAGTCAGTCGTTACGTTAAAAAGATGTTTAAACCACTTGACCCTTTTTTCCACATTTTTTTCCAACTTTCAATTCCATTTTAATTGTCTGGCTGATCCAACTGATACTTTCAGAATCTGTTAGAAGATGCAGAACTCCCTAACATTTTGTTTCCCTCTGAAATGGGGACATTTGACCTCTAAGGTGTTGCTAGTGCGTTATTTGCAGGGTATTTAATTTATTGTCTCAGCTAGGTCTATAATGTCAATACTTTTAATGCTTCTTATTCTCTATCTTTAATAGATATGGGCTTGCTGTGAAAGTAAGTTTGAAGATTCATGTACAGTGGCAGAAAAATGCTATTCATCGGGGATTGATTTCCTTTTTGGATACTCCCCCAGGCTTACAAAACTTTCCCTGGCAATTTTCGTAAACGGTATTGATTTAAATGCAAACAGAAAAGTCATGTGAACTAAAAGCTATTATCTGGCCACCTTGCATTCATGGTGCATTTGTTCGTCTTTTTTTTAGGTGCAAAGAAAACCGGAATGATCCGTAACATAAAGGAATTCTTGCGAAGCAAAAAGTATGAAGAAGTTATCAGCCTGAGTAGGGAACTTATCCAGCTTTCTTTAGATGGACTCAGTTATTATCAGAATTATGATCGTGTTTTCTTGAATTTGATGGTCACTCTTGGGTTTTTAGGCTGGATATTCTGCATAGTTCTACAGATTATCGAAGACCATAGTGATATCCTAAAAGAAGCTTCCAAGCTGCGAAACAAACAATATCATGCTTTGGTTAAATCTTTTACGGTGGACAGTACATCTCTTGGTTTAGGCATTGTTATAGTTCTGTTATTGCTTATTCAAAAAGCTCCGTGCATGTACCATAGTTATTGCTTATTGCCGTTAGTTTTTTGGAACCGCATTGCTAAAAGACTTCACATGGTGCATGCTGCTTTGGATTACATCCATGCGAAGAAACTGCAAAGTAGAGTTTTTTTTACATTGATGTTTGGTGCAGTCTCCTTAGAGATTCTTGTAATGAGTTTCTTTAGGCGTGAAATTCTGTCAGTTGGCTTGGTTTGCCTGGCTGTTTGGCCGTTCAGTAACACGCTGTTTACAAACTGTAAGCTGTCAGTAGCCTGTTGGATGGTACTTAGCCTCGCACTGTCTGTGTTCCCAATGCTTCCAGTAGTTGGTCGTGAAGCAAACTACATGTTAGTCTCCGTGGCGGGAGTAATAACTTTGGTTTTGTTCACGGTCATATTGCTTTATATCTCAAACAATTCAAGTCTCCTCAAGACAGAAATATCAAAATCTTGGAGAATTTTGCTTCCTCAAGTGACGCTTGTGATTCTGGCAGTGTACATCGTCAACAGCACAGCATCAAACCTGCAGCTGAAACTTGGCCTCCCAGTCATCAACCAGATTGGAAGCTGGACAATTTTCGTGTCTTCGTTTTTGCTGCCTCTTATCAATTCCAGTAATTTGGTCATCAGATTATCCAGTATAGCAGTTGCGTTTTCCTCAGTTTATTTGCTAATGAGCACTGCTTATGAAGGGCTGTTTTTGCTAGCCCTTTCCTTACTTATGGGAGCGTGGATTTTGTGTGAACACAAACTGTCTGGTAAAACGCTGAACTCACTCTTAGAGACCCAGCTGAATTATGAAAGCTCTACAACAACACATCAGCCAGCCTGGAAGGTTCTCACAGAAGGACTAAACTCTCCTGTCATTAGAAAACTCACCCTAGAAGATCTTCGTTGCGCTTATTTCTTTGTCTTCTTCATAATCGTAGCTTTCTTTGGAACTGGCAACATTGCAAGCATTAACAGTTTTGATCCTGCATCAGTGTATTGTTTCCTAACAGTATTTTCACCATTTGTTATGGGTAGTTTGCTCCTTTGTAAGGTTCTTATTCCGTTTGTGATTGTAGCATGTGCGTTTGATGCCATACACGTGGTTTTGTCAATTCCAGTCCAGAGTCTTGTGCTTGTTGTTCTAGTGATGACAGATCTTATGGGACTGCATTTCTTTTATCTTGTGAAGGATTTAGGAAGCTGGCTTGATATAGGAACAAGTATCAGTCATTATGTAATTATGATGGCCTTTATTATATTCCTGCTTCCAATATTTGGATTAGCAAGACTTTTTACTGGAGCGTCTCTCTCGCTGGGCATGAGCAAGAAAAAAGCATGACTTAGAGGCTTTTTGGGCGAGGGTTAAAATACCAACTTGTCAAAAAACATTGTGAAATTTTTGTTACCAAATAAGCTGGATAAACGTGAAGACGCCTCTAAACAACTGAGTCAGAATACTCCCAGAGTAATTTTATGATAAGGCACAGACTGATATGCGTAATCTGATACTCAGATCTCGTACTGACAAAGGCTGCTTTGTCAACAAGAGATCTGGGTACGAGATTATGGTGTGCGTAGATTGCGGGATAAGTGGGCGAGTGCTGTAATGGTTCTGGCGGTCTCGCTTCTTCGCCGCTAGCGAAAATCCCTCGCAGCTTGAGCGCTTGCTTCGCGTGGCAGCTCCGCCTCCTAGAAAATACCCTGGCAGGAGTGACCCTGCGCATAACAATTCCGCCAGCTACGCAGGCTAGGTACAGGCGTGTGGGCAGACTATACCTAAACGGAGTTCAAAAGAGAAGAAGCAAGGATATGGTGGGGAGGGGGGAGAAGCGGATAGGGCGAAATGTTCTTTTTCCCCTCTCCACCCGGCATTCTTTTGTTTGTTTCTCTCCGCAACGTAAGCTTTTGCCTCTGGTATCTCGTTAGTGGATGACAATAAAAAACAGGCTTATTCTAAGTAGTTGTGGAGTGGTTCTTCTTTTAAACATGTTTTCTTGATTCTGTTTTTCAGAATCAAGACATGACTAGTCCGGTTCCACGCAGCCGTTTTTAGTGTCGTCGCGCAACGCTCTTAAGACATGACAATTACAATTTTTTTCTGAAATTTAAACACGGGACCACACCCATACCTAATTTTTCCGTAAGATCGTCAAGCGCTTTGCGTTAAGGGCAGCCATCTTGGACGAGTGTTAAAACTACTCAGGGGGCGGAGGGCGGTTTGGGAGGAAGTGAGAAAATAGAGGGTCCTTCTATTTTGCTTGCTTCCTTCCAAATCGCCCCCCGCCCCTTAAGTTTTTTTTGACACTCATCCAAGATGGCTTCCCGTAACCCAAAGCGCTCGACGATCTTACGGAAAAATAGGGGACTGTGACCAGTCTACCAAGACAGCGGCTCCACAATGAATCCAATGATTTTCAGTGCACAAAGTAGAGGGGCTGTACACAGTTAACAGGAAAAAAAACAGCATTGTTTGTTACGTTCCTAGCCTCTTATTCTCCTCTCCTATTATCCGTAAACCTGGGTTCTTGTTTTCATTTCTTCGCGCCAAACAAAATAGCGAATTTAGACGGAGGAGAACCATAGGTTTATCAGTTTTCACTGTACCGTGCTACCCTCATAAAATATAGTTATGTTATTATTACACTAGTCTTAGTAGGGAGTGTATTCTACTTTGGGTTAATTATTTCAGATTCCTAAAAGAAAGGAAAAGAACCACTTGTTTTAGTTTATTTCGATTTTACTTCATACGTGCGCGTACAAAACACCGAAAGAATTAGAGAAATTTAGAATCACGTTCACGGCAACGGAAATTTTTACCACGTGACCAAGTTTTCCCCTTATTTGCTTTCAACTGTTCTTTATTACTTTCTCATCAATTTCGTTCATAAGGATTGTTTTGTACCGTTTTTATCAGCTTATTTTCTATTTTGAGATCAACATAAATCTGCCGTTCGCCGTAACCGTGAGTCTAAATCTAAACCCAAACGTGAAGATCACCGTCGTTACAGTTGCATCTTTTGTAGTTGCGAAAAGATAGACTGAAAAATTTAGGCTCATAAGGGATTCGAAGCCTAGACCACTGCGATTATCTTCTTCCCATTTAATTCTTCCTCCCGCAGTTATATTATATGCATATGATTCACTAAAGAGTGAAAACAAGGTCATCACAGTTTTTCGACCGTTTCCCACAGAAGTCAACTGTTTGCCATACCCAAAAATCATTAGTTGTTTTTTCAAAGTGGAACTTTTGTCGAGAAAGTGTTTGCAGATTGAAGCCTTTAATAAATTAACGCCAGGTGAATATATTCATGTAATGGGTATATAGTCTAACTCTGAACCTAATAAATGGAGAACATCGGTCGAACAAATGCCCGCGTTCAACAGAAAGGATAAAATCTCTACCTACTCCAAAGTTAAAATGGAAACGTGAGTAATCAAACGGGTAAGCTGAACGACGATAATACAAAACGTAACTTTCGGGTGTGGATATAAAGGGAAGAAGAAACATCTTTACAAAAATGCTCGTTCTCTCGCTAAAATAGCAAAATTTCGCTTTCTTTAGGATGTTACTAGCGAGCACGACAAAACTATAAGAGGGAGAACCAAAAAGGGCTGCTGGTCAAATCCTTCTGGACACTTAAAACCGCGGTAACGCTGGCTTCACTAATTTGTCGAACAGTTTTAGTATAGCTTGGCCTTTTGTTGTGCCCTATAACTCCGCGTTCGTGTTTTGGTAAGAAAAGTAGAAGGAAAAGCGGGGGTCGTTGAATTTAGGCCGCACTTTGAGGAACAGGTGACGAAACTTCCCACAAAAATGACTCGAAAGCGATACATAAATGTTTGTTTTAATTGACGGCTTCGGACAATTATTATTCTCAATCATTGTTGAAATAAATAAATAAATATCTTTTTCAGTCTCTTTGTCTTTTAATTTTTTTTTTGTCTATAAGACACCTGCCGGCAGGACGGACACGTTCCTAACACAGGCATATACTGAAGCGCTCGGTCCAGGCTATTCAGTCATTTCTTTTACTCTCTATAGCAGACACCTCCTTTAGAAAGACACTTGGTACTAGTGTTCTTCTTAGAGATAGCTGACAGTAAGTCAGTATCATTATCATCTGAAGAATTATGGAGATCGAGACCCTCTGAATTATCCGTGGGATTTTAGACAATGAGAAACGGAGAAATATTTTGAATGAATAATAATGTACAGCAACAATCATTTGAAAATATCATGATAAACAGTCAGTGTCGGCATTAGTGGAAAAATTTCTTTGTCCTGTACCAGTTGTGTATCAGAGTCCATTCTTTGAACTAGTATCTTAGTAATCTTTTATTGTAGTAAAAGAAAACGTCTTGGGCACAGTACATGTTTACAGCAGTTGGGGTGTATCAGACGTCAACTTAATTAACATCTTATTCTGTTTCATAGTTATAATTAAAATAACCAATGACCTTGTGTCCTACGTTGCAGTATGGAATAAGAGGTCCCTTTTCAATACCCAGAATAATAATACTAAAATAAATATATACGCATGATGATGACACTCTAATAAAAGGATGCGGTACTTGACGATCGTCAAAGTGATTTCGCCACAACAGGATGTACTGCTTTAATTTCCCTAACAGTCATTGGTAATAAATGATCGTGTTCATCAACGTGCTTGATAATTGGTGTGATGGCACAGTACGGCATGTGACAGTGAGGTCTGTTAAGAGCAGGATAGTACTGCCGATAACAAAGATAGGCAAGGAACAAGCCTGTATGGAAGAAATAAAGAACAGTCACGTAAATTTACGAGACAAGTAACTTTAACTTTCAACCCATTCGTCCCTGAGCCGCCCGTAACCGTCCGTGCGGATTCACGTCCCTTTTAACTTTATGCAGTATAGCCCATTCCACCCTGTCCCCCTTACCGCTGGAGGCTCTGTTATTGAAAGGGTTGTGACCTATAAGCTCTTGGTGTCTATTTCTCTGATGACCTTTCATGGAATGCCCACATAGAGCACATAGTCAAAAAGGCCAACAAGCGTTTGTACGCATTGCGCGCGCTTAAAAAAAGTGGCCTCACTATCACGCAGCTAGTGCAAGTGTACTGTAGCGTTGTAAGATCTGTACTTGAATATGCCTGCCCTGTTTGGGCAGCCCTGCCAAAGTATTTAGATCACGTAATAGAATCTGTACAAAAAAGGGCCCTACGCATCGTTTTGCCGAACTGTCACTATGACGACGCCCTAATTCAATCTGGCATCACTGCCCTTTCCCAGAGAAGGGAGGAACCTTGCATTAATTTTATCCAGCGTGACTGCCTGTCATCTCCGGTACTCAAGCCATTAATTCCTTGTGTGTCAATTGACAGGCCATACTGCCTCCGTTCAGGCGTGCGCCTTGTCCCCAAGACAAAGCGATTCGCAGATTTCTGCACCGTTAAGTTTCAAGACCAGTTGTAATCCTGTGCTTTGTTATTTTTTCTCTGTTACGTTATGCTTTTAATCATATTTACATAATTATCTATTTGATTGTTTTTGTATTGTATTGTCTTCTGTTAGTGTCACTGACCTTCCTTGTAATTCAGCCTTTAGACTGCGAGAGGGATATCAGTAAACTATTATTATTATTATTATTATTATTATTACTATTATTACCGCTTGTGACGTCATCAGTTTTGATGTTCAAGGACAACTTTGTCCCCTAACTTGTGCAGAGTGAAGAGATCTTTCAAACCATACCAAATTGAGCACAATTCAGTCAAGGACACCGGAGAAAAAGGCAAAAAACCATGATACATTGCCCTGAAAGTTTCCATGTCCCACTACCCACCTACCTTTTCTTTGATCAGCAAAATTTCCAGGGGTGAATGGGTTAAAATAAAAAAAATAAAAAATCATGATCGTTCAACAAGAAAGGGGATTCACAGGTATTTTACATGGCGTTCAGATGGTGGAGAGTGGAAAGAGATGGAGAGTGGAGTGACAAAAGTAGAAGACAGGAAGAGGGAGTAAGGAGGGAACCCCATCCCACCCCTCCCCCCTGTTTTTTCCTGCTCACTTTTCTGTGCACCATCCCCACTATCTGAATGCCTGGAACTGGCTAAAGCAAACACTCTTTTGGCCTCAAAATGATTATTGCACTTACCTAGAATTCCACCAATTGTAATATCTGAAACAGGACAAACAACAGAAAGGTTACGTTTTGATCATACGACTGAAGTGTATGCCTCAAAATATTTGCGAATAAATTTAAAAAAAGAATAGGAAATCTGTAAGGTCAATAAGAAAACCATGGGTTGGTTGTATCACCAGAAACCCATAAGGGGTTGAATTCAACCCCTTATGGGTTTCTGGTATCACTCAATACGTATGCAAAAAATGGCATCCATCAAAAGAGGCATTTTTCTTATTGACAAGCTGACCTGATATGAGAACCAGTTTAGTTACAGAAAGTGTCCTAAACTCTACAATAATGCATCAGTTAATTCCACCTGCACCCAGCCCCCCCCCCCCCCCCCCCCCCCCCCGCCTCCTGGCTGAGCCCCGGGCATTAGCATTTTTTTCGGCTTGGATGGCAAATTTCCGGGGGTGGGGACTCTTGAGCTGTCAAATCCCCCTGGGTGGGGACGAAAAAAGAGGGCAAATGCCCGTCCTCTGTCAGCACTGCAACATTTTTCATTGATTGCACAGTCAAATAGCAACCATTTTAAGCATTTTAATGTGCGGTTTTTTCTGGGCACAGGTGGAATTGACTGATGCATAAAGTGGGATACACCTGTACCTTGCCAGTGATGTCGATAATCTGAATATCTAGTAAGTGCAAGAGCCAGAGCACATGTCACTGGAACTAAAGCAACACACAGCTTCCATCCTTGTCCTCGGCCCTGCGCCTGAAAGCAATGAAGCTTTCCAGCACAGTAAAGGGAGAGAAAACCCAGGCCACTAAATGCAACTATGACAATAAACAAAAGAAATGAGCAAAAACTGTGAAATGATTAGTCCTGTCCGACCATTATTAGACCCAAAAATACATTGTGAAGAATACAAACTGTTACATTGTGTACCATTAGTCTTGGTAAAACACATTCAGAGGGCTACATCGCTGATGTATCAGCAACGAAGAGTTGAAAACGTGTTTTGTTATTTACCAGTATGGAATCAGTTTAAGATTTTGATCATAAATACAGTAGAAACTCTCCCAATGGACGCTCCCATACATGGACAGCTCTACTTAAGGTCCCTTCACAAAGTCCCCGTTTTACTCAACTGCCACACAAACTCTGTATTTTTACATTCTTGTATGAGGCCCGAGCTCCAGTTACAGACAACTTTTTTCGCGTCCTGAGGGTGTCCGCTTAGAAGAGCTTCCACTGTATTTTTAACGGTATTCTAATCAATGATCTCTGCACCACTAATTTCTACCCACTGATCATAATAAAGCCAAATTACTACTGAATAGAACTAACATGATGAATGCCCACTTGGAAAGCTTTTTCTGCCTTCTTGAATCTCATCTGGATCTCCATCGCACTGCTGGGTTGGAGGAATACTCCCATTGGGGTAACAACGCCAGAAGAAGTCGGGCCGAGGCCTGCAAGATAATCCCATAATAGATCTTATTTGAGTTGTTGGCAATGTAATTCATGTAGTTTGATTTACTCTGTCTGATAATTTTGAATCAACTGGAGAGTGAACTTCAGGGTAGAGACAGTCACAAATTCCATGAGGTTCCACTGTACTTATATTATAGCTACTGTATTTTATGATTGTGGAAATAGTGCAACACAATGCTGATAAAACCTCAAAATGGCTGATATAGGAAGTAACAATGTTCCCAGAACAGTCCCGTGTTGGACTAATATTAATTTGGCACAACACCAACCCACTCATTCAGCCATATACCTGACCAAAAAAATGGTTCAGCTGAGTAGTAATTTGATATTCATTATAATACATTGGTTAACGTTGCACAAGGCTCTTGAAAGCATTTTCTGAAAGCCTTGTGTCATTGCTCTAGATGACAATCTATTCATTCCTATTTCTATCTCTTACCTGCCTACAAGAATTTTAATAATATTAGTCACATCTCCATTCAGTCCAAGAGTTAGGGACAAAGCTGGAAAAGATGGGAACAAAAAATCACTGATAATGAGTCAAACATGATTTATAAGATGGGTAATTAGGGAAAGTAAAGGCCTGGGCTGTGTTTCTTGAAAGTCCTAATAACATTTGGGGCCCAGAAAGCTGTTAAGTTTGCCCTGTTTGCATTCAAGATCAAAGTTTCAATAATTTTAAACGTGATAAAATGAAACTATCAGTTAACAAACCACTATAGACAAGTTTGTAAGCTGGGAACTATGGTACAAGTTAATAAATTGATTTTAAAATTTGCCTTTGGGCCCAAAAAGTTACCAGGCCTTTTCAAGAAACAGGATGCTGGTCAAACAGTCACAAAATTGGAACAACAGTAGATTACAACTTTATTTTGCAGAAGGCAAATGTTTTTTACTGTTTGACATTGTGACATTGTATGTTGTGACAAGCTGTGGGGTGTTTAAAGCGTTTTTGTTTGTCACACTATTTTCTTTGCTTTTGAAACTTGAAGCAGTTTGACCTGCTAGGCTTCAAACCCTTTTGTATTTACACTGTCAATTTCAGTGTTCCTGAGAGTGGATTTATTTACAACATATACATGGTACATGTACATATAGCTATCACATTTGCATGCTGGAATTTTCTCATTGTTTTTAATTTCTTTTACGATAAAGGTGTCAGCTACATGGGTATGCTGAAAATAAATCCACCCTAAGTTTCCCAAGTGATATCTGATAACCATGATTATCTATTTATAAACTGTTAGGGTAATGTTGTTCAACTGTTTGACCTGGCATGGTCTAACATCTCATGAGATTACAGGTATTCTCTTAGCTCAACTAGTGTTTTTCAAATAATGCTTATGTTATTACTGATCGAATGGTGCTTTAAAGTAAGACTCAGTAAAAAAGCAAACACATTATAAATGCCTACCAAGGATTGCTTGTGTGCCATCAACCTTGTCCTTGCGTAAAAATGCCAGAATTAAGATAAGAGCACTTGGAATGATTGCAGAAATTACCTAGTAAGAAAAAGTAGTGTTTGTTAAATGGCTGTCTGATGAGTGATACATTCTAAGCATTCTATAACAGCTGGAACTCGTTCAAGTGGCCACCCCTTATTAAGTGGCCAGTAATCAAAGTCCAGAAAAACTTATCATAAATTCAACCTCTGTTAAGTAGCCAACTCTTCTAAACAACTGTAGCTACCTTTTGGCTATCCTTATGTGAATTCTCCTATTGTTGTCATTTCTATAGCAGCCATGGAGCTTTAATTTAATTACTTACACATAGTTTGGCTTTGTTTCAAAAATAATTACAATAGGGAAAATACAGTCTGAGATAGAAGGTGACGACATATTATGGACCAATAAATAATGTAACGTTTCAGTTACAGACATGTCTGTCTTTTCTGGTTGTAAAGTTAATGCCATAGTTTCTAGTATTGTTCATGTCAAGTTAGGAGAGCCTCATCAAAACATTTTGAGGAGAATTTGCGTCTTTGAAACAATACTGTAATTTTGTTGAGTATAATTATAATTGTCTCTTGTGCAAACATTGATGAAAGCCTGGACAAGTGTTTTCTTCACAATTCAGAGACGTTTTGCCAAAGGTTATCCTAATTTCTGACAAAACTTTACTGAGGAGCCAAACTCCTTTCTGCAACAACTTCCAGTAAATCTGTTATCCCAAAGGGAAGCACTTTATGGAGGTTCCACTATAGTATCATGTGTATCAAAACATCACAGAGAACAGAAATGTAGTTTATTATTTATTAATTTCATTTCAACTGCAAGAAAGTCAGTGAGTCATTTCACCCCCAGAATTATCAAAACTACACCTGTAAACCTATCTAACAGGACTTGCATGATCTTCACTCAGACATGACCACATTAATCTACAATCAATCCATCAAAAAGTAGTGAAGCTCCCAGAGAAACTTACAAATAATATTTCTGTAGAAATAGTGTTCTTTGACTTAGGATTTTTATATAACCACATTTCCTCTTGGTGAATGACACGAACAAATGGCGCTGTATATTCAAGTGCCCTGAAAAGAGAAAAAATACCATTAATCGATAATATTATTCCCACTAGTGTGCTTATTGGTGTTTAGCCTACTGTGAAACTCAGAAAACTGCAAATATCAGTAATGTTCAGGGAATGTTATTAAATGTATGTGGCAAGGAAAACGTCATGCAGACATATGAAAACTAAATTGCTGGAAACAGTAGTAATTAGTTTTTAGTCTCTATTGCATATGCACACTTGCTGCTATTGGTCAGAAAATCATCGAATTGAAATATCGTCGGTGGTTTTAGATGGGGAGGGGGCTGTGGACGCCCCCTTTATATGAAACGTGTTAAAATATAGCAATCTCAGGAAAATCTGTCTTCTTTAAGCGCATTAAATTTTGGAGATGAAAGTTTGAGATACTCTTTCAGTTCATTAAGCAATAAATTAACAGAACCTTCTGTACTGGTAAGCCTCCCAGTCCTTCTTCCTGAATTTTCTGGCTTCACCCCTTCATATAACAAACACAGTGTTACACGCTCAAAATGTTCACAGTTATCTGAGTTTGACAGTAACAGGTTTGTCCTTTATTGTGACAATGATTATTGATAAGATGTACATTTAATCAGTTAATTAATCAATGGACAGAAAACTCACCAACCCTACCAATAAACTAATGAAAATGGATCAGTTTCTTTGTGAGATTTCCTATCACCTTTGTCTCCTGAGCTGCGTCCAATAAACAGCAATATAATCTATTATTTTATCTCAAGACAACAAGGTCAATTGCCTGTGTTGCAGCCGGACTTGATACTCGAGAGCTGGATAGAAAATTCGATAAACTCGGCGATTTAGACTGTTTGCATTGCAAGCGACGTAGGCTACGAGCCAAGAGTTAGAAAACCTGACAGAAACAGCTGTCAACAGATGATTTTAGTTGAGATCAGTTTATTGAAAGACCTTATGCATGTCTTGTATCTTCAGTTTTCATACAAGTATATTCTGTTTCGGGTAATTTGATTGACTGAATGCATTTGTGTATCTATTCCTCATTTAATACATGCGTGGAGTTCACCGGGTCTTCACGAATAGTCTACACGTCAACTATTTACCTTAGAAGAATTCATATATAAAAACCCAATTTTACGAGGAAGCTTAACCTCTGACAGAAAAAAAAACATAAAGGAATACAACTTACACAAATATAGCGAACAAGAGTATTCGTGCCCCGATTTCGGCCAGTAAATGATACGATCCATTCCTTAATTTGGCCGCCATCTTTGACATATTCTTTGGCAATATTTCTTTGGGAGTCCGCTGACTAAAGGATTTATTGGTAAGTTGGGCTCAGCTTTGTGAAGCCCCGTATGATTGGCTAAGATTTGTCACGTGAAGGGAAGGCCTGTCCGCCATTTTGCATTTTGAAATCTGAACTTCATGATTGTCCAGAATCATTTATTTAGTATAAATATTTCTTGGATCTTGGACTATGGATCAATTTGACGTGATAGCAAATCAACCTATTGTTATCGACAATGTAAGGTTAATTTTTTTACACATTTGTGGCGCCCTCAAAACTGTTTTCAAACTGCCATTGGATCGAGTTTTTTATTTACAAATCGGGGGTGGCTATCTAACTTTGAGTACTAAAGTCGTGATTCATTTACTTAGCATTGACTTTTGTTGTTCATAGGGATCAGGAGTCATTAAAGCTGGATTTGCAGGAGATCAGATTCCAAAATACCATTTTCCAAACTTGTAGGTATTTCCAAAGACAAATATAAGACTTGTGCAAACCCATTTCTGTGAAAACAATATTAAACAAAATTTAATACGCTTATTAAATGAAACAGGAATTTTATTAGCGTAGTTAAGGATCATTATTTCAATTTTCGAGTGATTGTATAAACTCTTATAATTGTTTTGAAGTAATTTCAAGAAATCAGAAGTCTTATTTCTAAGCTAAGTTGAATCACAGAGAAATTTTAGCTCTGTCTTTTCTTTGGATATCACTCTTATTTCACTTTTGTCAAGATGTGCCAGCTATATTAGGCTATTGGGATGAAATATTTTATTTCTGAGTTTTATGTAGATTGCTTTCTTTGGTTTTAGTGTTGGTCGACCTAAACATGTGCGGGTTATGGCTGGTGCACTAGAGGGTGATATATTTATTGGACCAAAAGCTGAGGTATGTGGAATGCTTCAGATGAAAACTGTCAAATCGTACTCAGGGCTCGAAATTAAAAAAAATTCTCCATCGCAATTTGCGAGTAATTCCTAAATTTAGTCACAAGTTCGAAAATTTTAGTCGCAAAAGTAACCAACCCAAACAAAATATAATACAAGTAATTTTATTACTCCAACAGCTTCTGTGAATTACTATTGAAAGGAAGGTAAATATTTACTTGCTGAATAAACAAATAAAATCTTCTGAATCGTTCACAGTTCAACGGTACCGGAAACACTATTGTCTCTAAAATGTAACATCCACAAATGCCTTCCGCAGCTAAATAACATCATACAATCCAAACTACTAACTTTTGTAAAAAAAAAGATAAGAATATAATTCAGTAGTTAGAGAATCAGAACATTTTAAAACTACATGATGCTTTACCAAGGGATCACAACGCAATCGTGCAAAGCTAAGCTTATAAGCGTATTTTAATAATACCAACAAAGTCTCACGGTGCAAAAATGATGGACTTAGTCTTTCTTTGAGAATTTGGCCCTACAAAACTAATTATTTACAGCATGATGATATGTTGCGCAAATTTTGTACCAGTCAAAGTCAGGATATCCTACAACTTCGACTTAACGCTCTCGCAGCGCCATGTTTGTCTTCATTTCATACCATTAGAAGCATCATGGTCACAATACAACTGCGCATTGAAATATAATTCACCTGTAACTAAGAGGCGCAATAATATTGCAAGAGATTCATTCCCGTGTAGAAGAATTGAAGTGGAATTAAACAAGCAGTCTCCGTTTGCCGTAGCTTTGATCGCACAAAAACATTCACCTTTGACCTGGTTGACACAGACGTCTGCTGGGATCAAACTGACGTGAAGTCATCGTGAGGAAGATTTTGAAGAATAAGGTCACTTGCAGTTCTAATCTCTTTTCTGAATACGTCTAGCTATCTCGTGAATATTCTCTTTGCCTCTTCTAAATTGTCATTAATGAGAAGAACCTTAATAGCGGATAATTCCTGGTCACTTACATGCATTGTGAAGCAAAGTAGACATGGTATACCGGAACCGGAAATTAGAAACGAAGATTTCCTAGAAATTTCATGAGCGTTGCACAACGTAGTTTCTGAAAAAGTCCGCCCGCGATATGTTTCTCAGCAAGAGATCAACGATAAAAGTCACGCAACATTTATTGAATTTCGCTGGATTTTTCGGATAAAACTACAGCAGCCAGTAACAAGTAAGACACAAGGCTGTTAAATATAATTTATTTATGAGCTAGGCTGTAAAACGGTCGCAAAATTGCTACCAATGGAGAAATTTTAGTCGCAAAAGCGAAATCTTCATTCGCAAATGCGCCCGATACAGGCGCAATTTCGGGCCCTGGTACTGTGAAGTATAATGAACCCTGATTGTTGAAACGTAGTCAGGTGTCTGAAACAATAAAATATGACCTTATCCCACTAACAAGGCCACCCCACTAATATCAATATATTGCCAAATTCATGAAGCCTGTTAGTGACCATTTTATCCCAAGGAGGTACTTCTTAGTAACAGGCTAAAGGGGATGTGCAGCTGGATGGGATAGCATTTTCACCACTGGAGTGTCTACAGATGTATAATACAGGGCTCGAATTTAAATCTGATCCAGTTGTCTGGGACAAGTATATTTTCTTGCTGGGCAAGTAACTTTTACAGCTTACTTGCCCAATGGGTAAGGATCCAGGCAAGTCATCCTCTTACAAAGTTATTGACTAGGACATGCAAGAAGTGGCCTCAGGCAAGAAAAATGTGACAGGTGCTTGCTGAAAGTGTGACATTGAAGTCAAGTTGTAACAGGGTTCACCTGTCCTTTTCTTTGACCTGAAAGCTTCAAACTGTTTCAAATTTTTGTTTCTGTCCATCTTAAATTCATTATTATAGCCTTATAAGAAATCAGATGGCTTTTATAAAGTTATAATTTTTCTGTACATGTAGCTTAAATTGTTAGGATTTTATCTTGTCAATTCCCCAGCTCTAAAATTGTTGTTCGACAGGCCTGTATTAACATTGGTTTCCCTTGTATAGGAACACAGGGGCCTTCTTAATATCAGATATCCTATGGAAGTAAGTGAAAAATGTCCATCTTAATAAAATGTGTATCTTGTACAATGTTGTTTGAAAGGAAACTTTGGCTTGAATTGACCTCAAATCACAGGTGTTGCTTGATTTTTTATTTACTTTGTCTTGTACTTGCATTACAGGCATCATAAATCAGAAGCCAAAAACTGATGATCAAATTAGGCTGAAACCACCTGAATTTCATCCTAAACTATTATCCATGCTTCAAAATACATGTACTGAATCCCTAATTCGATACAAGCTACAATATTACTTAAGAGACAACACATCTCTATGGTTGCGGGGTTGATCTAGTGGATATTCAGTTGGTGCCCATGCACCACCTTCTTACTGTTCTTTTCACTAATTTACACATGAACTCTGAAGTTCAAAAGCCAGCTCAAGTTTTTGTTCCTCACTGCCATCAATCATCTAAGTTGACCTCTCAAGAAACAGAACTTTGCTTCTATGAGTTCAAAACAGCAGGGTTTGTGATTTGTGATTGGTGAATTTCAATCCATTTTATGTGTTTCTGTGTTTCAGGGTTTGTTGCATGTGATCGTAATAAAAAACAATTACCATTGCAGCAGCGAAAAATGCATTTTTATATTGTAAGCTGCCTATAAAAATTCCAGAGTTTGTCTGTTATTGGAAAGTGTAGTAACTACAATGCTGCTTTTGTCTCTGAGGTGAATAACCCCACTCAAGCTCTTCTCAATACCCACACATTGAGAGTCAACCAGCTTCTATAAAATGTTACTGAACTGAACGTGGGAATACATTGTTCTTACTGTATGCTCTGTATTAGTACATTGAGGATTAATAATATTCTTTGAGCTTTCAAAAGATATTATTATAGCCAATTACTGTACATGTACATGTAAGTACCGTTCACTTTGTTTGCCGTAAATGTCTTCATCCTTTTTGTTTTAGCATGGTGTTGTGCGAGATTGGAATGATATGGAAAGAATATGGCAGGTAAGTCCTGCAAATTGCCCAGTCCCTATAATTTCTGTGAAGTAGTCACTCAGTTTTAATTTTTATTAATTTTATTTCTCTTTTATTTCAAGTATATTTATTCCAAGGACCAGCTCCAGACCTTTTCTGAAGAGGTAAACATTGTGTGTTTGTGAATTTTTCCATACATGCTTTGTCAATCTTAGATTAACAAACAAGTTGTCCAGAATAGGTTCTTTTCAGTGCTTTGTTAGCATAAGGGGTATTTTACTGTAAATCTATTATAAATTAAACAATGAAATAAATACTATATACAATTTATAACATCAACAACAACAAGTTAAGTGAAATGTGTTGTGGGTTATAATGTATGCTGTACACAATTTTGAGTACTGCTCTTAGTAAGACATTTTTATTTTTCAGTGCCATAGGAATCTGCATGTTGATAATTTTTTGATACAACTAGACTTTGTTAAGTCTTTTTTAACGTTTCTTTTTTGCCCCTAGCATCCTGTTTTATTGACAGAAGCACCTTTAAATCCACGAAGAAACAGAGAGAAAGCTGCAGAGGTAAAATTCCTTTTTCAAGGTGGTAATTGGTTGTCAGTAGTAGTGGTAGCTACAGAAACAGTCATTTTCACTGAAACAAGTTTTACTGCATGATACAGTAATGAGCACTATATGTGTGCCTGGTACATGTACTTATCCCAGCTTGGTTTATGTCGTAGATATTTTTTGAGACATTTAATGTACCAGCCCTCTTCATCTCCATGCAAGCAGTGCTTAGTCTGTAAGTATTGAATGCTGCTAATTTTGTATTTAAAGGGGAGCATCAGAATTTTTTGCTTCTTATACCTTTTTTCTTCCAATTCGTGTATTAATCACCCATCCCCTCACGAGTCTTATCACGAGTTCACAAACAACAATTTTACTTTTCATAAGTAACAGAGCAAATATTTAGGTTTCCACAGGAAGCCAGCTGAAGGTGAGTCTGAGTGCACTGAAGTGTGCAGTTACATCAAAAGACTCAAAAGTGAACTTAAATCAAGCCACCAGACACTAGTTAAGGTCGTTTGGCCTTGAATTAATGATTTATTTTCTTCAATTGATCTTCAATGTGCGTGTTCACATCTAGGATTTTGGCAGTTCACGTTTAACAGAGTGCGCTTCAATCACGATTCACAGAACACTTTTTCAGTACATCACGATTCACGGACAAAATGGTCGATCATGGTGTCACGAAAACAAGCTTGCCCCCTTGCCCCCTCCCCCCACTCCGACCATGGCTCTCACAGGTTCAGAGCATTAGGCTCCCTAGTATTCTTCTTGGAGCATAGCCTTGAAAACTAATCATATATGTATACCTTGCAGTGAGATGCTTTGGGGAAGGACCTGGGGGCTTAAAGATTAAAAAAGAAAGTGTCTGGAGAGTGCCTTCCTCCTCAAGGTCTGGACTCACCACTGACATAAAATCCGTGTTGTGATATTTTGTCATTAAGTTATTGTGATATTGTTGTTTGTGTTCAGATATGCAACTGGTCGCACAACAGGAGTGGTTTTAGATGCCGGTGATGGAGTGTCACACTCAGTGCCAATCTATGAAGGCTTTGCTATGCCACATTCTATTATGAGAACAGATATTGCTGGCAGGTAAGTGACTGTGTTGGTTGTTTGTTTAAAGTAAAGCTTTTGTTTTCTTTTACCAAGGTGCTAAAAAAAATCCAGATTCAGTCTTGATATGTTTCATATTCAACCAGTCTAAATATAACTTCATCAGGGTATACAGTGTACATGTACCAGTAGTTATTGATTACTTTTGGTTTTCATTTTATTGGAATGGGGCAATTTTTGGTCAGTTATTGTCTGGAGTGACTGACTGTTACTTGCAGCCATGTGTTGTTTGCGCTAGAAAACCAGTATTTTCTGCACAGTGGTGAACACCTTTATGATTTTAGCTCTTTTATCAACAGAGATGTAACAGCCTTTTTAAGACTACTATTAAGAAAAGAAGGATTCAACTTCCATTCTTCTTCAGAAATGGAAATAGTAAGGACCATCAAAGAGGTAAATTATTAATTGTTCCGCTGTCACAGCTTTGACAATAAACTACAAACAATAATTTTTTTTAACGTAATGGCACTGTATGAAATTACCACAATTCCTGTACAATGTACATCATTGCTGTAATTTATACAACTTTGATTAAGGTTTTGTTGTCCTTTTATTCTTTTCTCAAACATACCTGATGCTCTCATTTTTTTATTTCAGCGTGTATGTTACCTAGCACTGAATCCACACAAGGAGGTGAGAAAACTTTTACCAGCTTTCATAATGCAGTGTGAACATGTAATAATCCAAATAAGCATGAACTGTTGTTAATAACTGATATGATCAATCTTTACCAGGAGTCACTAGAAAGTGAAAGAATGCAGTATGTTTTACCAGATGGAAGTATGTTGGAGGTGAGTTAACAAATAAGTTCTGATATAAAATTTTATATTTTTCTGAAAGTTTTTAAATGCTGTACATGTAGGTACATAGAGAACGAACGCTTTTGGCATGTTGATGAGCACTACATCTGTCAGTCTAGACCTTTTTTATCAAACCATTCTTGAAACACTTAGAATTAATTCTTTAGAAATTTGGTTTATTTTGTTTAATATTCACAGGTTGGCCCAGCTCGTTTCAGAGCACCTGAACTTCTATTCAAACCTGACCTTATTGGTGAGGAGTGTGAAGGAATCCATAAGGTAAAACTTCCTTTCCAGGCCTCGAAATTTACCCTGTACAGTATAGCTTATATGTTGTTCAAACTTGAGTGTTGTTAGAGTTAACATACTGTGTACCTTGTTTATTTAATTTTTTTTTTGTAAGTTTATGTACATGCTAATACATAAAATGCTGTATTATGTGGTTGAATCTGCAAGTAGATAAGAGGAACCGAATCCTGTGTTCTGATTGGATACCCGAGTAGCCAAGGTGGGCTCGCCTTGCCTGCTCAGGGAGCAGGGAACCTTTTCCCATTTGTTAGTTTAATGAGATATTATTACCTTGTGGTGTCACATTGAATCTTCGACAAAATCTCTTACACTTCTTGAGGCAATTTTGTAAGTTCTTTTTATCCTTGTTTAGGTTCTAGCCTTCGCAATTCAGAAATCCGATATGGATCTTAGACGAGTTCTTTATTCAAATATTGTGCTGTCTGGTGGATCAACACTTTTCAAAGGTGATGTTAGATACCTTGCAGTAAATTGTGTTTTTTTTGTGTAAGATATTTATGTATATGGTAATATCTAAGATATTTTATCCCTTTTTTCAGGCTTTGGAGATCGTCTTTTGAGTGAAGTGAAGAAATTAGCACCAAAAGACATCAAAATTAGGGTATAATGTCATTAATCTGTTTGACACAATAACTCAGATAGTGAGCTTTCTCCTAGAAACATTGTTCTTTTTTCAAGTTGTTCTTTAGCTACTGTATATTGTAAAGCGTAAAGCAATAATTCACATTTATTGTCTCCTAATTAGATTTCTGCTCCTCAAGAAAGACTTTACTCCACGTGGATTGGGTAAGTGGACGTTGCCCTGCCTTTTTATTCTAAACAGCCTTGCAGTTTTATTCTAATGGTTTTGTTGCCTAGGGCAGTAAGCCTTCTTGACACTGTCAACTGTGTTAACACCAAATGTTTAGGTACAGTATCAGGCTGGCAAAATTGAAAATGGCATAAATAGAATGTTCTTTTGTTAAACCAGAAGCATATAACTCTTCTTTCAGTCAAAGACATAAAAGTATAGGCGTTGCAAGCTCAAAGTTTTTAGCCTTGAATTCTCTGATTCCATATTTAGGCAAAATAAAAAAACCCAGCATGGTTCTAAACAGATAAGGGGAAGTTAGACACTTCGGGATTATATGCTTCTGGTTAAACACAGTCCAATGTTTTAGTAGTTGGTCCTTAACTTCAACGTAAACACGGAAAAACAAGCAAAACAAACAGCTTTCAAGGTGCAAACAGGTATACCCCGGGCTGTGGCTGCCAGCGATTTTTTGTCACATGCATTATACAAGCTGCTTTGAAGTCGTCCGCTACGAGACAAAAAACGGGTCACTAATAAGACTTTCCGAAACTGTGCATGAAAAGCCTGTGGCACCCGGGGTAAACAGGGTACCAGTTCTTGTTGATGATTATTTTCATTCCTGTCCTACTGAAATAGCTGTGCTCATCAAGCTTGCGTGGTCAGTTAGATGCTAATATTTACTCTCTTGTCCGTCTTTCAGTGGCTCCATTTTAGCGTCTTTGGACACATTTAAGAAGATGTGGGTTTCTAAAAAAGAATATGATGACGAAGGTGCTAGAGCCATACATCGGAAGACATTCTAAAGTTATCTGATCCGAGTTTTTTTAGTTAAATTATGTAGATCAGATATGATAGGGAAATTTTGTTTAAAGGTGAACTGAGATTGTATATAAATATAATTATATATGGGCGGCTGCCATTACTCGTGTCTGCTTCAGGATTTCGCTGAAATTCTGTATACATGACACAGACAGTCAAGTATGTCCTAAGTGTCAAGCAGAGATGAACAATCTCCTAGATCGTCTTTAGTTAACTGTAACAAATTGTAATGTTGAAAATGAAAGTGGCTATCGTTTTTAGTAAGAAAGGTGTCTGCTTAGAGCAAGCTTAGAGCCAAAAGTCCACAGTAAATTCTGTTCAACTTCGTTCCCAGGATCTCTCTTTATTTAGGAATTGAAAGGAGAGAGACCTGGTGAGGAGGTTGGACACTGTTGGGTCATTGACCGCTAAATGTCCATCTATGAGAAGAGCCTGCATGAAAGAAAGTCGAACAATGACTTAAATATGGCAGCGACCAATTCTAGGCGTCCATTTTAGGGAGATAGGAAAGAGTTGACTGTAGTGGGAGTTATTTATTTGCAATAATTCTTAGTTTTCTTGTATCGGCTCCTGCTCGTAAGGTTATGGTCAAGTCGCCCGAAGAAATGTCGCCCGGATTCATTTAAAACTGTAGCCCTTCTCGGCTCCGCGAGAACTCTCACACGCGCTAAAACAATTCCGCCAGCTACGCAGGCAATGCCTTTCCAAGCTTATTCGTTTTCATTTTCTTTTTACGATAAATCATCAAGAAATCATTTCTCGCCTTGCTGGTATTTCTAATGTGCGACACATTTTAAGCACCTACCTGTCGCTTAAGTTGAAATTTCGACTGGGGGCCTGTTCAAACGGAGAAGGGGGACCCCAGGTAGGTGAGCTAGCCTAACCCGCTTTGGTGGGGTAACCCGCCTTTCTATATAATCTCTCATTTTAAAATGATCACGTTTACATAATAGGTGGGGTGACCCGTCGCATTTTATTTCATCTATCTGGGGTCCCTCACCTCCAGGTAAACAGGCCCTAATTGTATTCTCGGTTTCGGGCGAGATAACCTCGGGCGAAATGACCGTCAGAGTAAGATTCAGACTCATACCCCAAAGCCGGAGGGCATCTCATCAGCGGGACAGCCCCTCGGGAATTGGAAGTTTTACCACAGAATACGGGGTTGAACAAAAGCCGCCTTGTCATGAATAAACTTAACATAAACATTATGTAAATGTGGTTCATTTGGTTTGTTCGCCTCAACAACGTAAAATATAGCCAATGTGGGGTTTTGTAAAGTACCATGACCATTGATCACAATGTCTGCGTCCATACGGCTGGAGTCAGCGCAATACGGTTTCTTGTAGCAAAAAATATGGGAATAAAAGTATTAAGACTTGCCGAGGCTAGTGTATTTATAGGTTTCTCCTAAAAAAGTTAGAAATGCCAGGAAGGTGTCTGGAAGACTTAAAAGGTTTAGAGAGACTTCAAGCGACTAACTATCTCTTTTAACCGCCCTGTCCCATCTCTTCCCCAGCATGCTAATTTCAACTTAAGCTTGCATCTTTCTGTTTCCAAGGCGTCCTTCCTGACGATTAACCGGCCCGCGAGGTGTCTTGGAAAGGATGCGTGGCGCTTCTTTCCCAGATTTGCATCCATCCATTTCGAAGCTGCGCTCGAAATTGTGGCGGTATTGTTTAGAATTGCGTAGTACTGTGACACTCTTTTGGGGAAGGAATTTTGTTCTAGTTTCCTGTGCAGCTCCGTAATGGTCGCTAAATAGCCTGCGCGGCTTGCGCGGCAGGCGCGTTTTTTCCCTTTCTCCCAATCCTCTAGCCTGCGTGCAGACGATTACTAAACTCTGATTAGTACCGTCTGCGAAGCAGCGCAGAGATCCTTGTTCTGGACCCCCCCCCCCCAACCGACTCAACGAATTACCGTAAGTGCGTTTCGAATTTCCCTTCAACCTGATTGGCTGTTATCAGTCTTGCGACAAACAAAACAAAGGTCTTTTTTAACTGGCCAATCGTGGCGCGTACTCAAATCTGGGTACACAGCTGGAAGTCCAGAACAAGGATTTCGGCGCTGTTTCGCAGACGGAGTTAACCAGAGTTTAATTTCGTCTGCGCGCAGGCTACCAATCCCCTTACCCTTCCCCTTTCGATGACTGCTACGCAGGCTATCCGAATAAAGGTCGTAAAGTAAGCAAAAGCGTCCCCAAAGAAGTCCCATGTTGCAATTCGGCGCAACACCCACTCAGTATCACGCGAAATCTTAAAATGACGAATGACGCTCCATTGCTCCATACTTTCTGTTGTTCGCGTGCTGTCAATGCAGAGTACGGAGAGTTTTGTTACGTTTTGTTTATGAGCATGCGAAGGTAAAGCAGACAAATAAATGTCAAGGATAAAACCTTTATTAACATACGTATTAAAGGGCTGACAAAAATAACTGCAATAAATTTCCTTTGGCTTTCAACTTGAAAACTTTTCTCATACTCTAACACAGATTCACTGACTGGAGCTGACAGCTTTTCAGAGTCCTTTACTTTGTTCCTGTTGAAAATAACAAGAGCGTATGTCTCTCAAAAAGTACTCAATGACTTTTTAGTGATGTAGATAACAGTTACAAAGCTATACGCTTGCATGGAAAAAACAGTCTTGTTTGGCGGCCCTGTTGATCTAGAGCAAGCCTAAAGGTCCTTTTTAAGGCGTCATCATTATTAGCCTAAGAAAACAGCCGACATTTCACGACGCCACCACTGGTTTCCCCACGAAATGACGTCGAAGCCAGTGGTACAGTGGCGTCGTGGAATGTCAGCTGTTTTCTAAGGCTACATCATTATTATATAATACCCTTACTGAGCGGGTTTTATCTGTTCTGAGAGTTTTGGAAATTTGATGTTGAAAAACTACGTTTTAAGTGGTCAGTTCTTGCAAGTAGCTTTGGTGGGATGAGGTTCAAGGAGACAGACACTCCGTGATCTTGTCGCTAATTGAACATGCATGCTGCTATTATCTTACCGCTGTCTTACCTGGAAAAGGCTACACTTGAGGGGGATAACTTTAGATCCAGATTACAACACGTCGATGACCCTGAATAACCAAAAAAATTAATTTTAAGACAAAAGTTGCTGAGGACAGTGGACAGTACTTTATGGTCTTTGTATGACATCGTCCATAGGTGCTTAGTCCTTGCGTTTGGTAAATAAAATAGATTTATAAAATTACCTGGAGTAAGAAGTTTCTGGATTCTGATAGGCCGTTTGCGGGCCTGCTCGAGCTCACAGCACACCATATATGGATAGTGAATTTCCACGATCATCTCCAAAGCCCAGACCGTGGCCTGGCAGCCATTATACCATCCATGGCTAAACTTTTCCCCCTTTGTTAAAACACCTAAAACAATTCAATCAAAATAGGACTCTTAATTAACACAGCTTTTCTTTCAAGATTCCCTAAAGACGCTGCCACCAAAGTTAAAAAAATTATTTTTTCTCTTCTTTTGTCTTTTTGAGGACCAAAGCGGTTGTGGACACTAGACATTGTCATAGGATGACATCGCCCATAGGTTTTTAGTCCGGCCTTGCAATTGCGATCGGTAAATAAAACAGATTTATGAAATTACCTCGAGAAAGATGTTTCGGACGGTTCCTAAACGCCTTATACGGAGGAAGCTTTTCCACTAGAATCATCTCCAAAGCCCAGACAGTGGCCTGGCATTCATCGCAGCATCCACATCTAAAGTCTTTCGGCGTCGTATAAACTCTGGTACCTGAAACACCTAAAACCATTCAATCAAAGCAGGACTCTTAATTAACACAGCTTTTCTTTCAAGATCCCCTAAATGCTCCCCCAAGGTTAAACTGAATCAATTATTCCCTTCCATTTGTCTTGAAACTTTTTAAAGACCAAAGTTCCTTTGGACACGAGACAGTGTCTTAGGATGACATCGCCCATAGGTTGTTAGTCCTTGCGATGAGTTAACTTAAGTAGTTTCAGTCGTAAATGAATAACATGTATAGGTAGCATCAAACTCTCTACGAGAATAGCTTTTCATTTGTAACGGACTTGTGGCTGCAGATTTGTGGCTGTCGTTTGTGTTTCACTTAATTCCCCAGCTAACCCCTACTTAGTCTTTGAAACCACAACAATTAAATAGGCAAGGTTTGATACGAATAAAATAGACTACGAAATTACCTGGAGAAAGATGTCCCGGACGGTTCCTAAACGCCTTATACGTAGAAAACTCTTCCACTAGAATCATCTCCAAAGCCCAGACAGTAGCCTGGCAGCAATCATACCATTCAAATCTAAAATCTGTCGGCGTCATATAAACTCTGGTACACGGAATGCCTAAAATCATTAGATCAAAATTAACAGAGCTTCTCTTTCAAATTCCTTAAGGGAGCCGCCACCAAAGAAATCTTAATTTTCTTATTCTATTCCAACGAATAGTCCATTCACTTTTGTCAATGAAATAAAAATGCCAACTCATTATTTTCAATGCTCAGTACGAAAAACTTATTGACTCGACATTGTTAATGGACGGCATCCTATGAGCTCAGGAGACTTTCTTCCTTTGTTACTGGTGTTGTTCTGCGAGCAGGCTTTTTTGTGGCGACCAGCAGGTAGCCGACTCTGAACGACGGAAGTTTGCTTCCGTTGCTTGCAGGAAGACATGTTGTTTAGAGTGTTTAGGATCTAAGGAAGTAGAGGACCCTTAGAAAGCTGATGTGAAGCTTGCTTCCAGCAAACTTGTTTTCAATTCCACGCTTTTCGTATCCGGCTTAGAAGACCCTTAAAACGAAACAAAAATACTGAAAAACACTTACTATACGAACAATCTTTGGCGATCAATTCTGCTAGGTCAGTTTCCTCCTCTTTTGTAAGAGTAAGTGAACTCAAACAATCTGAAATCACCAAGGGGAGGCCATGTACTTCATCGCAGGATTTGTCCTTGCTAAAGATCAGGAAACAAATCGTATTTTAATAGTGGCAAGCAGCATGTTTCTTAAGGCTGCATTTTAAAAAATAGGTCGCCGTCTTAACTAAATCTAACAGAAAATGACTCAAATGATGCGCGGGCTTAAAAGAGCGTACGACGAATGACTACTTTTATTCTCCTTTACAAGGGCTAGTTGAGGACTTCCGTTTGATCTTTCCTGTTAGGACGTAAGCTCTTAGTGTTAAGATTGAACGTTTTTCGGATACAGCCACTAAGTACATGATAAATATGTTTAGCATAAAACTTACTCAAACGAATTGGAGGAAGAGTATTCTACGGGACCTGAGAGAAAAAAAAGAGACTTTTCATAAGTTAAAATCTCAAGGAAAACATCAAATCATAACACGTTAATCGACGTGGCAACGAAAGGCGCAAAGCCTTTTGAAATCTTTGGAAGTAATTTTACAGATCGCTGGGACCCTGTCCTTTTTGTGTTTCTTTCATGCTCTCCACAAAAACGACAAAAAGATTCCTTATTTTAATTGATCATGATACAAAATATACTATTATAACTATTATTAACAAAGCTCACTTCAAATCTGTTAATAGACTGCACTGTGCAGCCCATGAAAAATCAACGTCAGATTGAGGCCGAATTACGATAGTGTGATTGTGAATTACATTTTTATTAGTTATATCAGTACCTGAATCCTGGCAGTTCAGTGACCGTTCCATTGCGTGATGACGCTGAACTTTGTCTGGCAGGAAGACCTGGCCTGAAATTTGGAATGTAGATCGATGTATAATGACTTTGAGATGTTCCAAATCGATAAAAGTTCAGTGTTTTGCAGAGACTACGCTCTTAGTCGACTTTTCTAATTTTTCATATTACATTTCTGTCGTATAGTATTCCATACTACACTACTGAGCCCCCAAAAAGGGCGAATTTCCTTTTCGACCGTGGTGCAATAAATTTCTTATTTACGGGGTGACCTTTGCGGAGATTTTGTAATCGCTCCTGGTTGGTAAAGGTTGGTATCTAAAATATTTAACAATTATTCCTCGAGCCCGAATGAGCTCTGAGTCAATAGCTCATGAGGCCGAATAATTGTTTTAGTAAAATCCAACTAGTTGGTCAAAAATATCCAGAATAACAAAAAATTTAAGCTAGTTAAAGCTAGACTTTAATCCTTTTTTGCCGCCAAAAAGCCCGCGGTTGTCGCTACTAGTGGGCTATAACATATAGCCTAGTAGTAGCTCAACCAATCAGAACGCAGCATTGATGATAGACCACTAGTTGGATTTTACTAACTATTAATATTACCTGGTGAAAGAAGTCGCGGGATTCTTGTGGACAGTTTATGAGCCAGCTCGGGCTTACTAAACACCATGTATGGAAATGTCATGTCCAATACGATCATTACCAAAGCCCAAACAGTGGCCTGGTAGCCACAATACCACATCATGCATAACACAGTCAAGGGTTGAAAAATGTTGCAATCAGTTCCTTGAATATTCTCTTTCATGGCAGTTAACTTGCTTGTGTTTCGTATATCCACAAACGATTGAGACTCTGCTTCAGAGGATGTAAGCGCCGATGAATTTGACGACTTAAAAGAGCGGCTTCTAATAGAATCTCTGAAAACAACGAAGACATACCTTTCTCGTAAAAGGTGCATTTTCTTTCTTGTTTTATTTTGCTTGAAATCCTTCCTTATTAATTCGTTCAATGATTAATTTAATGCATTTATTCATTGATTTACTTATTAATCCTGATTTCTATATTTGCTGGACAGAAGTCTAATCGATGAAGCAGACTTTTCATTCTCCCGGAATCCTCTCTTACTCAGCGTTCGGCTGAGATTTTATGGTCGGGTATCAGTTAAACGCTGACGTACGGGTGGGGGCCGGGGTTTGTTTGTTCTTTCGTCCCTTTTTCATTTTCGATTATTGGTTAGGGAAAAAAGAGCAGGAAACGAAACAAAAGAACAATGGAACAAGACTCCGAGTCGGCGTTTTTTCTTAGATTCAGATTAGGACTGAGGTTTTGACACGGAAAGGCATCAATATGATCGTGTTTAAAGCTTCAGTTCAGATAGTCAGTACACTTGCTTGTTAAAAAACTACAAAAACACACGTTTTCATGTTTTCAAAAATTGTTTTAATTTGGTGCTCGATTTATTAATTAAGGAGAAGCGATTATTTCGCTTTCCACTGACCTTGAAGAGTTGGTACTGAAGGATGTGGAGCAATCAGTCGAACTAGAACCTGACACAGATGAACCTGAATAACAACAAAGAAAGGTTTGGGCAGGAAAACTACAAGCGGTGTTAGCTCTTTTTTGTTTGAGAGATTGTTTGAAAATGACAGCAGATGAACTGGTAAGATTGTTTGTTGAGAAATTTCTTTCTGATACGTTCTCTGAACTTGACAGCTTGAAGATGGGTGATGTCATCAACGTCAACCTTCTGAACATCGGCAAATATCGACTGAAGGTTTTTGTCTACTCGACTTCAACGACTGTATATTATTGATCGAATAATTAACCTCCTGATTACCTGATTATCAAATTAACATTTATATATAGTTGCACGCTCACAAATGAGTATCGAACAGAGATAAATGAAAAAAAAAAGGTTTTCTGTTCTGGCGGAATTTTTTTGAAGAAGACTTCGCTGATCATGATGCACGCAGAGTGCTTTTAAACTTAGTCAGCGTTGATGGGAGCAGCCCAGCCTTTTTTTATGTTTCGTCTAGAATTTCATCATCTTGAGATAAGAACGAAAAAAGGAAATGAAAGGCACTTACCAAGCAAGCAAGGTTTGGCAATCAATTCAACTCGGTCGGTTTCATCCTGTTTTGTCAGAGAACAACTCCGCCGACCGCACAAAGTCACCGAAGAAAGTTCATCTGCTCCATCACGGTATTTGTCCTTGCTAAAAATCAGAAAACAAATCATTGTAATTAGTGGAAAGCGACATGCATTCAGAACAAAAAACGCTGAAAAAAGCCTGCTTCTAATAGTAAGGAAATTAGAGGCAACATAAATTGGTTGAACTGATGGACTGGGCTTGTAAGAATGTAGGATACTTGGCCGATAGCCAGTCATCCCAGTCTACTTGTGCCGCTCGCAGTAGCTAGAGATTTCTTTGTTATGACGAAAGGGTTTTTCTTGGGATCCAGCTGAGTCACCAACTAAGCACACGATATGTGTTTAACATACAAACTTACGCAAGGAAGTTTGAAGAAACGCTTTCTGTTAAACCTAAAAAAAAAAAAAATACAACAGCCTCGTGAGAAGTTTATATCCTTACAAAGATATCAATCATAACTGAAAACGTCAAGCGACAATGTCTATTCTTGGAACGAATTCTGTTTTGCAGGAACGCCGAGCAATGCTTTGTGCGGGCTTCACGCTTCTAGAGAGAGTAAAAAATTTTACAGGCACCGCCCAGGGGAAAGGAGACAAAGCCCTCACAATCGTGCAAGTCAAAAGCAGTGTGCAGTACTAGCTTGGTATTGTTTACCCACCTTGCATATTAAACCAAGGATGGTTTAAAATTTGTCGCAGTGTCGGTCGATTCATTGGTACAACATTCAGCAATGAGCTGATCAAGTTCTTGGCCTCTGTTGAAATGAAATTAAGTAATAAAAGTTGATATGTAACAGTAAGACTTTAAAATATATCAAATGTAGCAGAACTTCTGAGCTAGTCTAGGTTTTTTCGATATGCAATAGGGAGCTCAAAATAATTACAAACGTGGACGTTTTCGTTGAGACTATTTGTGTCCATTTTATATTTGGGGCAGATAAATTTAACAAGGCTATACATAAGTCTTATTTGAAGGCCAGATACTTTTTAAGTAACAGACTGGATTCCCTTGTTTTTCCTTTTTATTGTCGCAGTATAGTTCTCTTACTTATAAACGAAATTTGCTATGGACAACGTATTGGGTTATCATCAGCCCTAGAATTTTGTTCTACAAGCTTAGTAAATAAAACGTATTTATTCATAATATTACCTGGTGATAGATGATGTGGGATTCTGGGAGGCCTGCTATAGGCCTGTTCGGGCTTACTGAACGCCATATATGGAGAGAGCATGTCCACTAAGATCATCCCCAAAGCCCAGACAGTAGCCTGGCAGCCATCATACCATCCAAGTCTAAAATATTCCGGCGCCATATAAACCCTGGTACCTGAAACATTTAAACCAATAGCTATTTAAGTCAAAAACGGTTTGCTCAACGCTTTTAGTTTTTTTTAAAAAAGAGCTACTATTAAAAGTACGTTACTTCTTTTTCACTGAAACATACTAAAAAAAACAAACCAAAAAATAAAAAACAAATAAACAAAAAATTAAAACTGACTAACTAACTAATACATAGCCTACCTCTAAACAAATTATAAGGTTCATATTGTATCTCAGACGCCAGACCAAAGTCGATTAGTTTGACTTCATCAGCATCCAAATCAACCAGGATATTTTCTGGCTTAAGATCCCGGTGAATAAATCCATTTTCTTCGCATTTGATGTTTGCTTCAATGATCTGTGTGAAATACCGCAGAGCTTCTTTCTCTGTCATTGTTCTATCGAATAAAAGACTGCCCAAATCCTGACAGTTTCGAGGCCTTTCCATGACATAAGAGTAATAGTTTCCAGTTGTAAAGAAATCGTAAATCTTAATCACGTGACGATGTTGAACCTTGATCATCCAATAAACCTCAGCTGGAATTTTCTTACCATTCACCTAAAAGGAAAAATTAGAATACAACGACTCTAAACATTTATTACACTATGGTTATTTTGAACGAGTTCATGAGTATAAATATATTTTTGCTATAAAATAGACGAACTACCCTACGAAAAGAGTCAACCTCGTTCCCAGGGTTCTCTCCTACCCGCCCTACGGAGCGAGAGAGAGAGAAAGACCCTGGATCTCTCTCTCTTTCTCTAGCTCCGTAGGGCGGGTAGGAGAGAACCCTGGAAACGAGGTTGCGAACAGAGTCTCTTTCGATCTTCCTAGATAAGGAAAGATCGAAGCGACTCTGCTAGCAGGGAATAGACGAACGTGATCAAGAGAGAATAAGGATAGTGAGGGAAACGCCCAGTCTCGCCGGCCCTGGGATATGTGAACTTCAACTAAGTTATTTTTAGATTAATTAAACTTTTGAAATTAATCGGCAGTTGGTTTCTGGAAGGATCCACAAAATTTCCTTCAGTGTTGACCACAAAAGAGAGTTACTTTGAGGTCGCGTGTGCCGACGTCCCAGGAATTAGACTTCCGTTTTTTTACATCCTCTTAAAATAACTTATGTGAAATTCACATATTCCGGCCCCACGTGTCCTAAGATTCCCTCTTCTGTTCCATTTTTCTCTGTTGACAAGATTTAATCAAGCCTGAAAAGTGATGTTACCACATGAATAACAGAAATTAGTAAAATCCAAGTAGTGGTCTGTTATCAATGCTGCGTTCTGATTGGTTGAGCTACTACTAGGCTATATGTTATGGTCCAGAAGTAGCGAAAAGCGCCTGCTTCGAAAACCAAAACAACGGCGGTTGAATCGCGTTTTGCTAAAGTTGCTTTGTCTCGATATTTTTTACCAATTAGTTGGATTTTACTAAAACAATTATTCCTCTTGCCCTCATGGCCTCTTAGTCAACAGCCCATTCTGCCTTCGGCCTCATGGGCTATTGACTCAGAGCCCATTCGCCCATTCGGGCTCGAGGAATAATTGTTAATGATATGTTCTACTTTTGCTGTTTCGGACTAACCTCTTTAAGGTCCTTAACGGAGCGTTTATCAACAAATTTAATGGCTACCTGAAATTAAACAAAAAATCAAATATAAGAATTTCTTGAAATTTGGATGATTTTGTACCTTTTCACCTCTTTTGTTTCATTTCTTTTTTTGTTTTTTTCATATCATATCCACCTATTTTTGTCTTTTTCTTACCGGCACATTATCAGCCTTTCTTGTGGCAGCAATGACTCGGCCAAATCCACCTTCGCCGAGCTCATATTCCATATGGTACTGATCAAGATTATCTGCAGATTACAAAAATTAGATACGAGAATCTACAGCTAAGTAATGCAAAAACTTTTATACCAGAGAAGCAATTATTTATTCGTTTATTTATTTATTTTATTTATTTCATGGATAGCGCTATTTTTATATTAAACACTCCTACAAAAGAGACCCACTGGACCAGAGATAAAGTCGATTTCGGTTGTTATAAACCGCTTGATATTACTGTTGAGTGGGATGCTCGTCTTTTGCAGATTCCTCCCCTCCCGAAATTTTATGATACAAATTGTCTGAGAAAATATCGCTGTATTACGGTGAGTTGGTCAGAATCCCGGAAAGGTGTGAGGTCCAACGCCTGTAAACGTAGTCTTTTCGATCACGACCCCCTTTCATTTTTGACTTAATACCTTCCAAGTTGCTGTTTACTATAATTTCCGGTTTGACCTCTTCTTGTTCTTGGATGGAAGAATTCGGCGAATTCGACATCGATATCGGGAAAAGGTCAGCTTGGTCCTTGCTGCTTTTGTTAATACTATTCATTTCCTAATAAGATTAAAATAAAAAATAAAAAATAAAAAACACGTCTTCTCTGAATATCAGTCCCGCTAACCGTAGACAAGGGCCTGGGGAGAACATAATTGATTGACGTGTCGAGTGTTATGTCAGGTGTTGGTCCGCCATTTTTAAAAATGTGCCTTTCTTGTTTTCTTTTTGGTGTTGAAACCAGAAAAAGAGTGTGTGTCTTTTGGACATATTTTTCCACATCCTGACTGAAAATATGAACCCCAAAAGACCTGATGACCGAAACTTGGTAAGCTTTCCGGTTTTTTTAAAAGAATCCTTTTTCCTTTTCTAAACTTAAGCTTCAACTTGAAAAAATTAAGCTTACGTTCACGAAATCTTAGCGCTGATCAAACGGTATTTACAGCGGACTTTAATACGATTCCATCCTTATAATCCTGAAAGTAACTTTGCTCTAAACTTGTTTTAATCAAATTTTAAACAGTAAATATTAGCGCCATCTGTTGGTATTGATTAGAAAAAATATGTCAGTTTCAATAGGAAAAATTCTGTTAAAATTATCTTCTCTTATTCACTTTGCCCTTAAGCTTATGAAATTTGACTTAGTACTATATATAGTAAACGTACTATATGGGTATTTTAGACTTGAATATATATATATTTTTGTCAGCTAACCTTTTTACAGCTGAGCGCTTGACTCTTTCTCTTCCTTGAGTCCTCAACTTCTTTCACGTAGTTAGCGATTTTCGCTTTCACTAAATGGGAGCGATTGCTCGGTGGATCCTCTGTGCTCTTATTATTTTCATCCAACATTGTTAATATGTTGAAAAGTTAACTCAATACGTTTTGAACAAAACTTCCACACTGCATGAAACAGCAAGTCTTTTTGTAACTAACGGTTTCCATGGCAAAAAATTGGTTTCTATGGCGAATTGTGACGTTATTTTTTATTCTGTTGCACGCGCTTGTTTGAAATAATAAAAGCGTGAGCGATAACTTGCCTCGAAAGTAAAGAAAAATGAGTGCGACTTTTCCTCTCTCCTAGTTTAAAAGAGCATATGTTTTGCGGAGTCTTAAAAATATCTAATATAACGCAAATGAAAAAGCTTGCAGAAAATACTACTTCAGTGTTGCCGTATGTTTGGATAAGGCCTATTAGAATTTATTCTGGAATGAGAACGTACAATAAGAACAGAATAAAAAAAATGACGTAGGATTTAAAGTGGCAGAATGAAAATATTTTTTGTTCGTGTGTGTGTAGATTGTGAGATGTTCCTCGAGCTCTTCTAGTTTTTTTTATGAGAATACTTTTGGCACCCAGCGTTTATATAACAATTATTCACCGAAGTGGAGGTGGCTAGTCCTGGATATTTACCGAACTGCGAAGCAGTGAGGTAAATATCCACGACTAGCCACCTCCACTTCGGTGAATAATTTTTATTTAGTATATACTAAAACAGTGAGATCATTGAGCACAAAAATGATGATTTTTAACTCAAATACTGTTGCCAACGATTACAATTTTGGCGCGTAATGACCGGGCGGCTGCGGCCGTCGCTTTATTCTTGCCGACAATTAAAACTTTTCAAGGCATTTGTTTAGCTCTTGCGGGGAAATTTCTTCAAAAGGAGTTGTGAATTCTTTCTGTATTTAAAATCATTCTATAAAAAAAGATTATTAAATTTAGTTTGAAGCTTATTTATGAACAACTCAACTAAATAAAGTAAGCAAGACTTAAACTTAATTTGCATTTGTAAACAAAAACTTTTTCACCAGTTTTATCGATAAATTAGTGTCAAAAAGACAAAGCTTTACCTGTTAAAACTTCCAATCCGAACTTCGTCACCTTCTTCGTGTATTTCGGAAACAGCTTGCTTGATTAGTTGTGAAATTTGTTTGTTTGTTTACGGCAGAAAACCGGGAAGGCATTTTGCTCGCAACTTACGCGAGTTTGGCGTTGCTCGCTCGGAGGAACTGGAGGTGAATCAGTGAATAGTGCAGGATATTCACTGATTGGGTAGCCAATCAAAGCGCTCGAAAAACACTATCCACTGTTTTAGTATATACTAAAGAGCGTTAGCTCTGGGGTGCTGGGAGAAAGGCAGACTAATGGCTCTTATTAAAGCTGTATAACTGACCTGCTGGACCGGCTATTTTGAAATACTAAGATACAGTCTTTTTTCGAGGTTACGCTATATCCCTATCATGTCCGTACAGAGATTTAGGAATAGACTCATTGGTCTAGTTGGGCACAACCTCGTCCCCAACCCAGGGCGCTTTTCCCTGGCTTCACCTCCAAAGCCAGGGAAAAGCGCCCTAAGGACGAGGTTGAGTTGGGCAGTGCTAATTAATAAGTGACATTGTGTTTACAACTGGACTGGTCTGGCGGGCCAGAACTGATTTTAGATCTCCAGAGGTTGGCATCTCTGTACAAAGTATCATCCGTGCGAATATTCATGAGAGTGACAAGTTAGTTTACTCTCCAATCTTCATGTACATGGGAATATGGGTTGCCTGTGCAGAGCAGTGTCCAGTCCCTTTCAGCCCTAAGTGCACATGGTGGCAACACGGCGGATTCTTTGTCGCAAGCGGAAGTTTTGTAGTGTTTTACAACTCTTTTCTTTGTTTTGGTTTTGGATCCTTGCAAAAATGGTCCGGCATAGGAAAGGAAAACACGCCCTAGATTCTTCTAAAGATCATGGTGACAGATCTAAATTCACACGGCGCCGAGGAAAGCAACCTTCATTGAAACCATTTCTGCTGTTGGCAGCTGTTTTTGGAATTCCTCTGTGTATATTCGGAGCGTTTAAACTTTGGAATTACAGATTATCTGCCCGTCTTTACACTCCACTTGACGCACCGTTAGTTGTAAACAAATCTGAGAATGACATGAGCCGCTTCTGGGGAACTTATCGTTCCAATTTGTACTTTGGCCTTAGGTGAGAATCAGAAATTATGTCAATTTTAGTGAAATTTTCAGGGCCATTCTAACAATAACCCCATTTGCTAAGGGGGACTTTGAAATTTATAACTGAGCGGGTGGCTAGACTTTGATATTTGGAGTATTTCTTAGGGATATGGCAAAAAATTCCCTTTTTTGTGGTTGGAAAGAAAGAACAAGCTTTTTTGAGGAGGGGGGATGGAACAGTGCTGGGACTTTCTTTGGGCTAACAGTAGGGTCTGGCTATTAAATGGAATGGACATCAATAGTTTAATGCAAGATAAACTTAGGGTGTGTTCCTTTTGGTAGATTCGACAATAGATTTTTGATATTAAAAGCCATAAAGGGACTTCACATGCCTTTAGGCAAATGCAAGTCCAGGATTTCTAAACTTGTGAATCCATGCTGGATTTGAAATCCACAATATTCACAAATTGGAACTGGAATTGCTCTACAAACTCACTTGTTGACATAGTCGGTACTTGATTGTGTTAGTACATGAAAACTCTATTTGCCACAGATGGAAGACTTATGAAGATCTTAAATTCCGATATTCATTGATTAAGAAGGATCTGCTTTTAAAGTGGCGTAAAAGGTCTTCCACATTATTTCGGCTCATGCAGTGAGATGGGTACCACAGCGAAAAAACCTCCCAGGAACTTAAGTGCTTGTCTTAACATGGCACACAAAAGTGGCTTTGACACTTATCTATTATGCTGTATTGGTGAACAACAACCTTTGCATAGTTTTAAACACTTATGCCATCCTTTCTCTGCAATTCATGTGTTACTAGTGCTAGGACTATGTTGGCACTATTTGAGTTCCCGATCACAAAATTCTCCACATCATTTCTTGAGAGGCCATCATGTTGAAAAAAAAGTTAGTAAGAGTTTCCAAGGTTATGGGTCCAGCTTTGGATTTTGTGTTTATTTTGGTTGCAAAAACTGACAAATCTACAATCCTCGCCAAAAATCCTTGAAACACCAATATATGCATGCCCCTTTCCCTCTGCAATGTTGACATGTGATTGCAAAGTTACGTGGCTACAACAACATTACAAAAAGGAGGGGGAAACAAAAAGGATCAAAATTTTCCAAAGTGTTTCAAGGTTTTTGCTGAGATTGTAGGATCAGACAACTTGTTTTTGGTTCCATCAAAAGGAACACACCCTAAGTATTAATATGATTGAAGCCTGAATAACAATAATGATTGGATGAAAGTATGTCAAACTAGAAAATCCTTTTTCAGTATGATAAGTCGATTCGATTTGATTCATCAAATGAATGTACCATATATGAAGAAAATAGGTCTTAGCTCAACGAGATTTATTTGTTGGAACTTAATGTGCGCATTAAGATACCAAGAGATGGTTGACCATTGCTACCACAGTACTACAGCTACTGAATAACGATACTTGGAATGTTTCATAAATGTAACACATGGTGAAATCTTCTCTAGCAATAATATTGATAGCCATTTGTTTTCCTACAGTAAAGTCACTGTGCTAGCAAGCATTTTTTCCTCATCTTTTTTCGCATGAAAAGATGCTCCTCAATGATTTTCTTTGTTTCCATAACACTGCTTTTCAAAACATACATACTGGTTGAAAAGTTAGACCTATTTTCACTGTTGAAGAGAAACTGGTCAGATTTTTTTTTTTTAAAAAAAGGAAATTCTAAATTTTCTAGGGATGGGTGACTTGGTTTCCCTGTAGAAGTTGTTGCCTTATTGCATTATCAGGAAGCAAATGCATTTCGCTATTGATCCACGCATGAGATGTATCTTCATGAAAGAGAGATGTTAATATTATTGTAACTCATTTTAATAATATTTTTTCACTAGAACACGCAGTCTTAAGTCCTTGATGACAGGATTCATGTGGTTCCCTCAGTATGCTCCCGATGGACAGTTAACCATTCGCCACACTTGTGAACAGTCTGATGGGTTGCTGAAGTATGGTTGGCTTAAGCATGATGGCACTAACTTTGGATCTCAAGAGATAGTCGACAAAGATTTTGCTTTGGTGACAGACTTTGTAAAACGATTAGGTGGAGATCATGGAGGGGATTGGACTGCAAGAATTTCTGGCAAAGAAATGGTTTGTCCAAATTTACTATTAAAGTATAATATCTGCTTTATCCCAGAAGTATTCCTGTTGTCTTTTAATACCCGTTATGTACATGTGTATGTATGCAACAGGGATAAAGTAAAGTGGAAAATGGTAGCTTGAGAAAAAAGCCAACTTTTAAGTTTTTGCCATATCACCACTGGTTTCCCCACAAAATAATGCCTGAAAAACAACTGCAGAAATCCATACTAATGAGGCGTAACTACCCAGATCTTTGTAATGTTCCTGATTGGTTGAAATTTGCTTCAACCAATGAGAAGCACTACCCAGATCTGGGTAGTGACACTTCATCAGTGTGGCATTTAAGCGGACGTTTCTCTCAAATTATTTTGTGGGTAAACCAGTGGTGGTGTCACAGAATGTCAGTTATTGTTTTCTCAGGCCAAGAAAATGGCTGCCGGGCCAGAAAGTGATGGGGGTAATTTCTTTCGGAACTTTGTGGTAGTCAATTATGTGGGTGTTGGTTAATATTGTTGGTAAACAAATAAATCTTACCCTTACAGGGTAAGAACTCTGTCAGTGAATTTTAAGATCAAATGGTCATGAGCCCAAAATGTTAAAATTACAACTAAGTCAGTGTCCAATAATATCTGTGTCTTATCCTGTTCCAGGCATTCAGATAGCGGAATGTAGCGCAAAGTGAGAGAATGGGGAAAAATAAGAAGGGAGAGAGAGTGAACACCCCCACCCCCTCACTGTTTTTGCTACTCACATCTTTTTGCACCATCCCCACAATCTGAATTCCTGGCTATCTGTGTCTCTGCCTCTTGTTATTTTAGTTCTGGAAACATATTTCACATTGCTGTGTTTTAAGTTGATGTCAGTTCTGATGGTAATTAAGGACCAAGTGAAGTAATAGCAATCTCAGGCTATGTTCACACTATAGGAGCTAGATCTTCATGCCAACATGAAAAGCTATCCTGTATAGGATAGAGTGGTCTCTTATTGTTCTTTTGAGTCACAGTGGATCAAGAACATGCGTAGGGGACTGGCGAGCAACGAAGTAGCAAGCAAAGAGTCTCTCCTCCTTTTTACCATTAATTTGCATAATTTTACTTTTTCTCTCACTGCACGCGGCTCTGTGGAAAGAAGGATGACCGCTCATGGTCTATATAAACACCTATCCAATATCTGAATCTCAACTTTAGAGACTGGCACAGCACAGCTTTGCTCTATTACAGAAATGGCACCGAAAATCACCATTCTTGTGTGTCAACAGAAGCTCTATCCTGTATGGTTTTCAGTGTTAAGGCTGATTTAGATGGTATGATTTTTGCTTAGGACTATTGTGCACGACTAGCATATGAAATGACTTCAAGACAGATCTATCGTGTAAATTTAATTAGACCCAGGACATTCATACGACACATTGCTGGATGTCGTAATGAAAATTGGGCATGTGTGCTGGTTGAAAGTCATGGTGTATGCTAGTTGCACACAATAGTGGTAAGCAAAAATCATACCTTGTAATTCGGCCTTTAGGAGTTTTATGCTTTTGTTGCCATTTCACCCACAACGTATAATTATCAATATTATTTTAATATTTATTATTAAATTATTATTATAAATAAATTATGACAATATTGATTAATTAATATTTTCATATTACTTACGAAAAGAAATTGAATACCACCTCCAAATAGAAAAAGTTACTCAAAGTTAATATGGGGTTTTGTGAAGAATATTGTCCTAAAGAATTTAAAAGGCCACAGGGTTTCAATTTTACTAGGGTCCACCTGAGTAACCTTGTAGACCCTTCCCACAACCTTTTACCTCTTTCCAAATCTTTCCTTTCGTAGGGTAACCCATCCCAGATTGTGTCACTGCTCTTTTATGTGACTCATGAAGGAGAGAGCCACTTTCAACCTGTCATCCAGAAAAATGCGCTTACAGCACTCCATGGCAATACACCGGAACTTGGTTCGTTCACGCTACACTTTGCGCGCCCAGCTCGAGTGGTGTTCTCGTCGTTTCTTGCCGCTCACACGCCAAACGTGCACTCAGTAAAGGATATTGTGATGCAGAACATGCGAATGGCTAAACTCAAGAATAAAGTACAGCTTCTTTCATTGGGCGGCCATGTGACGAGCCGTGACCAGGAAGGGCGTGAATTGCCGGTGAACTTGTTTGTTCAGCAATGGACACTTGAGCTCCCTTTCGATATGGAGGTTGCTTTTGAATCTGGAAGTTTCGTAACCAGAGGGGTACGGTTACTAGGGTCAACATTTGCAAGTCTCAAAGACGAGCTCAGCTCTGAGTTTGACAGAAAGTTTGAGGAGAAGTTTCCTCTCTCTGCTGAAGGTTTCAGCACTGATGAGGTACAGTTCGCCCAAGCGGCGCTGAGCAACATGGTTGGAGGGATCGGATATTTTTATGGAAGCTCAAGAGTGATTTCTCGGTATTTTAAAGAACCAACAGATTACTGGAACAGTGCATTGTACACTGCGGTTCCTTCTCGCCCGTTCTTTCCTCGGGGATTCTTGTGGGACGAAGGTTTCCATCAACTGCTCATCAGCCAATGGGATGCGAAAATCAGTAAGGACATCATCGGCCATTGGCTGGATTTGATCAATATCGAAGGCTGGATTCCGAGGGAGCAGATCCTCGGCGACGAAGCACGAACGAAGGTACCCTCGGATTTTGTCGTGCAGCACAACGAAAATGCAAACCCACCAACCTTGATTCTGCCAATCAAGTGGATGCTGGATAAAGGCGTATTGGACGATACGTATCTACGAAAGATTTTTCCTCGGCTAAAGGCTTGGTTCAATTGGTTTAACACCACTCAACTGGGTAAACTTCCGTCAACGTACAGGTGGCACGGACGAGATGCCAAGACTGACAAGGAATTGAACCCCAAGACACTCACGTCTGGATTGGATGACTATCCACGTGCGTCACATCCCTCGGATGACGAACGTCACGTGGATCTGCGATGCTGGATGGCGTTTGCCGCTGGTTTGATGGCTGACATTGCTAAAGCTGTTGGTGAGAACTCAGACGCTGTGCTCTACAGATCGACTAGTGACTATCTCTCTGATAACAAGCTGCTGGATAAGTATCACTGGTCCTCGAAGGCGGAAGCGTACAGCGATTATGGAAATCACACCAAGCTTGTCAAGCTTGTCCAACGAGCTATTCAACCATCTCAACCAGGCAGCCCCAAGAAAACGGTCCGTATTGTGACTTCCAAGCAGGGACCTACTCTTAAATATGTTAATGCTGTCGGGTACGTAAGTCTGTTTCCTTTCCTGCTTCAAATATTGGACCCGGCGTCGCCAAAGCTTGAGAAAGTCCTGAAGGATTTAAAAGACCCTGAACGTCTCTGGAGTGACTACGGTTTGAGGTCTCTAGCAAAGAGTGATCCAGTCTACAAGAAATACAACACTGAACACGATGCTCCTTACTGGCGAGGAGCTATCTGGATCAATATCAACTTTTTAGCTGTTAGAGCTTTGAATCACTATGCTGGTACTGCGGGACCTTATCAGGAGAAGGCGAAGGAGATATACACCGAATTACGGAACAATTTAATTAAAAACATATTTAGTGAGTACACAAGGTCGGGCTTTATATGGGAACAGTACGACGATACCACAGGACGCGGAAAAGGTTCACATCCCTTTACGGGATGGTCCTCCTTAGTGGTGCTCATGATGTCAGAACATTTTTAACGGTTACTTTTTTCTATAATTATACTTCTCTGTGTGTGTACTGTGAGTTCACATTCGATCACATTTTTGTAAGAATAAAAAATATAGGTATGTTCAATTCGTAAGTTATTAAAAATGAAATCACAGATTAACTCTAATGCCAAGTATATCTAAAGCCCGTTGTATTGGTTCCTGGGACGGTTCGCAATAGGTCATTTCCGAGTACCCCCGGGCCTCTGTATCAAAATCAGGTTAAGTGCTCAGCCTTTGATATGGAGAAGATTCTTCATTCTCATGAAAATAAAACTCATTATTTTTCAAAACACCCTTTTTTTCAAGGCTATTCTTTCGTACTGAGGCACCTCTTTAGAAACAATAGATTCTTAACCGGCATTATTTGTCATGTTTACGTTTCTCCTTTCCCGCATTCCTGTGAACAAAGGCACCAACTCGAGGCTTGGGTTGACAGAATTAAGAGATTTCTATGAAACTGGGGAAAGTGATCTCGCTGTCCTCGGATCTTGAGGTCCCAAGTACAATCGTATGATGAGGATAGGAGTGAGACTGGTTTAGGCATAACGGCATATTTACAACCTTTTACTGATAAATGGATCTGAACCCTTTTCCTTCTAACAATGGCGAAAGAAAAAACTCACGATGAAATCCTAACAAATATACAGTACTGAATAAATAGTACCATGTGAAAGTACGGTTGAAGAGGTTTCATTTGAAAGGTAACACCATAGGATTTCGTCCACAGATTTAAAAGTTAGTGTGAAAAATGACCTCGCCATAACTTGAACTAGGAGACAAAACGGGATTAAATTGTCTTCGCGGCGGTTGCGCGATCGTCAGTCCACCATTATTAAAATGCACAAGGACGAACGATTTCCATGCAAGACGGATCATCTAATTTTCCTTGTGCTATGATCTTCACAGGTTTGCACAACTGAGTTCAATGCTTTACGTTTCCAGTGCTCGTGTCAGATACAACTGAAAATTGCTATCATTGGTCTTTCCTTTTCAACTCGAGGTAAAAGGAAATCGTTCTCTCTCCATCTCGGTCGTCTTGGATACCACATAACAAAGGCGGAAAGAGACGGAAAAGCTTCCTTCCATTCTGCTTTTCCTCTCAGTGCCTCAGAAATGCATTTACTTCAGGATGTCTGCTCAGCTGGACGGAGAATATCACTAGTTGAACTGAAAAGAAAAAAAAATCAAAAGTGCAAGCTCATGTTATTGTATGTCTGGTTTACTGTGGGTATAGGGGTAGGGGTACGAAAAAATACCACTGAAAATGTGCCCTGACTCTGTGTAAAAAAAAAAGGGTTGCTATTGATTATAAATGAAGTTTTACCCTACTGAAAACTACAGACAAAATTCAGCTGCGTTCATACCAGTAAAACTATGAAGGCATCCAGTAAGCGTTACGTTTTAGCATTTCTTTCAGTATGACTAGCTCAGCTTTGAAAAAGGTTTTTTTCCTCAGTATTCACCAATTGTTGTTGACAGCCTTGATTTAGCAGCCCTACGCCGCGTCCTATGTCTCGTCCCAGCCTCATTAAGAGTTTACTACGGAAGCATGCTGTCTAGAACTAACTTTTGATTATGGACTGTGGACAAATCTGTTAGTGAGACTATTCAAATAAATCCTCTTGAATAGGAGTTTTGCATGGTGTAAATGTTTCATGGAATCCTACAACTCAAATGAAATGCGTTACCTATGTTTTAAAATTATGGATTCGGACATCTCTTAACTGGGAGAGAAACGGCGCCACATTCACCAGCAATCCGCGTTAACAAACTACAGATTAGTTTTCTACAATAATTTGATTAACAGCGTTTTCGGAAACAAAAATCAACAGACCAGGTGAAACTCCTGAGTTTGCTCCTCTTGCTTCTGAGAATAATGCTGCCTTCGTCGCTCATCTTTCAAACAAAAAAGAAAGAAAGAATGAGAACTAAATAAAGTTTCCCTTGAAGTAAAAAGTGATGTAAAAAAATGAGGTTAAGGGTTGCGCTTGGGACTGGGTCTGTGTCGTGTCTAATGGCATTATGGGATTGATTCGGGTACAGTGGCGCTTCTTTTCTCGGCGATTACTTACCTAGTTCCTGTACGGCGTTTTCCCAGGTATTCTCGGTCCATACATTTCGATGACGTATTCGAAACGAACGGCCGGACCACGTGACCCGAAACGCGTAGGCCGCGCTGAATCTATGAAGCCTAGGGACTATGCATGGCTATTACGAGTAACATGAAAATTCGTTCCCCAAAACAGTCTCATAGTGCAGCTTAACACTAAAAACACCGTACCAGCGTCATGCGCAACCAAAAAATTGATAAGAGTCTGTCTAAAGCGCTTACCGAGAATTGACAAGTCACTAAACATGATGTCTATACGTTTCCTGTCAAGAATAAAACAACAAGAGAGAATTAAAATGTGTTTAAGATTCAGTTTCTGAGGGAGTTCAGGGATGGTACTCTTTTGGGCTCTTCAATTTCCATTACTTTCAATGACTTTTTCTATGACCTTGGGCTTAGCTGTCGGCACTTTCACTTTCCTTGTTTTAGGGTATTTTTTGACCTATTAAACTCTGTTCAACAGACAAAAACTCTGGTGTTCACCATAATGGTTGCCGCTCGCGCTGTTTAAATAGTAGTCTCTACCTTACATTACCCTCGCTTTGACATCTGCAGTAACAAATCTGCCAAACATAACTTGCACTTCCCATGACTTTCCAGGAACGACAATTAAATGCCATGACTTTCAAGGTCTGGAAAATGAAATTCTTAAATTTCATGACTTTACAGGTTTCCCATGACCCTTACGAACCCTGGGAGTTGAGGAGCCACTCCACTACAGCTCATTGAACAGTGTGTTACGCTCTTACGAACGAAATTTTTTTACTCACCTTTCGGACGTAGGAAGCTTACATACGTCATAGATCGTTAAACGCCTTTTCCTGTTTAAGTTGTATCCATACTTGGCCATCAGTTCAAAAACTTGCTGAGGATAAAAGGAAAACACGTTTTAAACATTCAGCGGTGCTGTTTTATTTAGGAAAGTCAAGATTCGACTTTTTGTGTGTGTGTGTGAGCGTAGCAGCCAATAACGCTCCCGAACACCAGTCATAGTGGACTAGGGTCAAAACTCACCACTACTCTGTCCTGGTCACCATCGTTCATAGCCTTTAGTAAAATGTCGTTAAGTGCGGAGTATCTAAAAAGAAGAAACAATAGGTTTTTGCGGTTGTCAAGTTATCTAAGTCATGTACGACACCCCTGTCTCTTTTAATGTGTTAAAGACAACGAGCGACGGCAGAATTAGCTCAGTTGGTAGAGCGTTTGACTGCGGAGCGGGAGGTCGCGGGTTTGATTCCCGGGACCAAACCAATACTCAAGGTCGTAAAACAACTGAGAAATGAAGCTACTCCCTTTGCACTGCAAACAGCTAGACCTTCGCGTGGCTACGATAACCACGCAAAATGGCGGTCCCGTCTCCAGTAGGAGACATTAATATAGTGTCCTCAATTAGTACTTTCATGCTTAATACATTAGCCACCAGGGGAGGTTGTTCGACACACTAGGCTACTGCTGAAAAGAGTTGAAAGAACATTCTTGAAGTACTTACATTGGCACTGGGATTTTGGTGCTCTTAAACATGTCCAGTGCTTTCCTGAAAAGATACAAGCAATTCAGGCTCTTCTGCAGCGAGACCTTCGCGTTTCGCGTATAACGGTACCTTAACTAGTAAACAAGCTACAGGAACCCCATTCTCCAAAGAGTAACCGTACAGGTATTCACGTGCCGAAAATTGACCAATCACAGAGCTAGGAATGACAACCTTACAACAATGTGACGATGCAAAAGAGTTCATTGTCGTTCAAAATGAGACATATTCACGCTCACATCTTCTCTTTGCTTCCAACAACACAAAAGAATGCATCTCCCAAGAATATCTGGGGATAAAAATCAGGCAACAGAACAAACAAGCGGGTAGCATTTGCTAATTAACCCGGCTGCTTTAGGCAAAATGTGCATACAAGACGCCAGATGCTCGTGGGTCTGGTGAAAACGCAACTCATGCACTTCCAGGGTTGAAAAACTCACCATGCTTCGTCGAGTTGATCATTCTTACAGTACATTCGGATGAGCTGTGCGATGATAACATGAGTGATTCTACAATAAGAAAATGTACGGTCGGTGAGTTTGTTTGAACAGTCGAACCTCCTGTAAGCGACCACCCAAAATGCGAGGAGGAAGTGCTCGCTTACAGGAGGAGGTCGCTTTCAAGAATTGAACAGGTGTCTGAGGGACGATAACAAGACACTGCAATAACAAAGTAATAATGAAAACCAAGGGAACTTACTCTAGTCTGTACATCTTCATCCAACGTAAGACATCGAGCATTGTGGAGAGGTTTGACGGGATATGCTATACAACAGAATCATGAAGAAACTATGAAAATAGGAACTAAACTGAAAATGGCAAAAGACAATGTTTCGATCGTTAGCTCCTCGTGACTGGTCACTCGTCAAGACTGGCGTTGATCATACTCAGGGACTTACCACGCCTAAAAGAAGGCTAGCCCTGAAAATGCCAGCTTTTGAATTACTAGTCACCTTACAGACCTTAGATGGCAAAACCAATTTTTTCACATCCTATAGACAGACCTATTTGGGCTTTAGGCCCACGACAGGCCCGGCATAGTACCTACCCCCGACGCAAGCAAAATAATGGACAATAATCGCGGGCACAGTGATCCTCTAATCATCAGAACAATTCCTTCCGATTATCTCTTAACAAAAATTTTTTTCTCAGCACTTTACTGAGTCTGCGTAGGGTTGTTTGTGGGTATTTGCACACAAGCCGTTGTCTTCTCAACACAGGCCCCTTCGGCTACTTTGCGTCGTACGGAGACTGGGGAGAGGGGAAAAAAGAAAGCGCGAGTTGAACAAAAACACGCACCAACTATCGTTTAAAATTACGTTCATATTTGCTTTTTCTCCCAGGGGGAACCTCTGCGGAGAGAGAGTAAACAGTTGAGAGATTTAGAGTCACGTCTGCGGCAAATGGCAAACGTCAATTTGTACCACGTAACCAAATTTTGCCGTTACTTGTCGTTTTCTGTTCATTACTTCTACCCAAATATTAGTAGTTTCACGACAGTTTTATCCAAAATTATTGGTTAAGACTGTTTTTGTCAGCTCATATTCTATTTTTAGAAATTCTCAACTTGAATCTGAAGCTTGCGTGACTCAAAATAGAGAGAATCTATTAAGCATCGCGTTTACGGCAAACGGCAAACGTGAGATTCAAGTTGAGAAATTTTCAAAATGAGTAATGAGTAGATAAAAACAGCTTAAAACAATTCTTATGGATAGAATTGGCGGGAATCTACGGATTTTCGTGTAGTTATAACAAACAGTAAACGACAAGTAGATGGAAAACTTGGTCGCGTGCTACAAATTCACGTTTGCCGTTTGCTGTAAACGCGATGCTTCATCTCTCTAATATCTCTAATGTCTGAGTGTTAACGCCCAAGTAGTATCCTTATCCTGAACATTGACTGATGAATTAAGACACAATTATTGACAATTAACCGACCTCAGGATCTGTTGTTCCTCCAAGTGCTCTGAACAGAGCTGTGGCTACAGTAGTGGTCAGCTGTACTCGATGTGTGCGCATGTCTGTTTAATACAAGAACAACAGAAACTTACAATTGAATTCCCTGATTATCACCTTAGTTGAATAGTCAAAGGCATCTTTGTGTTAGCAGCCAAAGACGAAGAATGATTTTCTGGCAAACAGCAAGTAACACGATTAAGTGAAGAGGAGATTAATGATTTCTGATAAGGGTAAAACAGGTTAGTAAGTCACCTTCATAGAATCTCTTCACCACTCCTGGGTTGTTGGTCCTGCTTGCCAAGTTAAACAGAGAAGTGTAGATGTGTTCTTTTGGTCTAAATTTCTAAGGAATAGTATGAAACAGATATTAATTGAAATTAGTACTTGGTGAAAGAACTAATACAGACAGAGATCTAAAAGAACTGGCTATTTTCCTCTTTTTTCCATAACGTTTTTGCTAAAAATAACGAGAAAACCCATTTAACTTACATCTGGTACGATTTCTTTGTAATAGTTGTACAGGAGATTGAAATCAGCTTCAGCTGTTGTTAGGGTCAGAAGGAAAGCCGAGCTGCAAATAAAATGGAATAAATAAATTCAATAATTAAATCTTCAAATAATGTGAAGTAAAATTAGGATAACACGATATGTATAATGTTCTAACGACTACGTACTGCTCCCTGTACAAGAAAATTTAAGTAAAAAAAAAATAGCAATAATGAAAAATTGGCCACGATCGCCTCCTAGCTATTCCTGTTGTCATGTGAGTCTTACTAAGCAAAGGGCTAGCTCTTATATGTTCAGGTTTAGGGTAGTGTCTCTGATACTGGGGCCACTTAACGTTATACATGTAAAGTCAGCCTTTCACAACTCAAATAAGCTAATTAATTTAGTAATTAATTGCCCTGCTTGCATGCTGGTTTCAACCGACGCGCGCTAAACACTGCAATAGCTCCACGCATACTTACTAAAATGGAGCCTGTTTTTCACTGAGGTAAGCTGGGTTGTTTTGTTTCTCTGCCAGGTTGTATATACGGATTGCTAGCTTGACATCGACGCATAATAGAGCCTTGAAGAAATCAAATAATCCGGTTGAAAGGAATTAGTAAAACAAATCAGACAATACCAAGGCAAAAATAACAAGACAGAAAGGGCCATTTGCCGGGATGTCTTACGAAGATCCTTTAAGAAACTAAACCAGAAGATGAATCAATATTCAATAACTTTTGAAATTGCTACATGATTGGGAGACTTCTTCTCTGTCCTGCCAGCGCATAACACACGAATGTGGGAGAAATGTAATGTGTTTAAGAAGTCAATCTGCATCTTCCCAGAAGGAAAGCGGTTTCAGTGTGACTATTGGTACTTTGTTCCTTGTCAGCTAAGTGCGTCGAAGTTAAAAGAATTGAAAACGGACACCTCAGCACAGTCAAATTCCACTGAGGAATAAAAAAGGGTATGAGAGGGTTGCATCTTGCTTTCTTAAGGGAACATCAGCGCAACCGTGTTTTAAATTAAAATTTAAATTATTAAGATGACCTACCGCACTCATCGCTGTACGGAAGAAAAACGCTGAAATAAGAAAAGAAAGAGAATCAAACTCCACGGTATCCACCACGGCAAACATTGCCACCAGAACTAAGACAAAAGCAAATCATCATTTGGTTTACGCACGCTGCGTTGGGTGCCGCGCTTGAAGCCGTGGTTGTACGGCTTTTTGCCTTTACGATCTAATTGGTGTGTCGTATTTAACGCAATTTTTATGACTTGGCCTCAGTATTAACGCAGCGGGCCAATCTCACCATAGAATTCCCACAGATTTCGTACAGCACAATCTGACAGCACAGTACAATTTAGGAGACTCAGCAAATCACATTTAATAAGAATTATTGCCTACCATCCTCTGGGTCTTGTAGGGGCGGCAGTTGAGGTAACGATTCCAGATGTGTAATGACTTTGTTCAGTACCTCAGGACTTATCATCATCCTCATTCGAGGTTCTGAAAAAAATCAAGCCAGAGATAAAATTATTTATTATTTACACGCGGCGCGTGTCGCCTTTTCTCGCGTGGGGTGATTTTCACGCGCGCTCGCGTTTCGCTCGCTCTACTATCCCTGAGGAAAAATGGGGGACTACTCGTAGTCTATGACCAGCTAGACGTCTTAGGGTAAATGAAAGAGTACCTGATGTTAGCAACCCGAATTATAGACCGAACAGACAGATCAGGCCTCAGTTGTTCAAGTTGTCTAATGCTACAAAGTCAGTAAATCACTGTCTATTAGATACGTATTAGCAAAACTGACTGCACTGGATAGAGATTTACGTAGTGGATATTGAACAACCGGGGTTGGAATGCGACCTCTTCAGCTGCTAGTGCGGGCGCTGACGCCTTGGTTAGAAAATCGATTTTCATGGTATGCTTTGCGTTGTAAGGCCCCATGACTGGTTTTCAAGTCAGTGAGTACAGTCTGTAGGTGTATGGCGATTTCCGTTTGAAGTTTAATTCTGGCACACTTACCAAAAGTGCCCCTACCCCTCCCCACAACTCACCATCATTCAATCGTTTTCGTTTCTTGGTTTCCCAATACTTGATGTACTCAGCTCGAAGCAACTGATTGTAGGTTTCCATTGATGGCTCTGAAGAGTCAGTGTATTAAAAACAAACAAACACACAAAGTTGCTGCAGTGCACGAAGGCTCAATTCAAAACAAGTATCCACACGCTTTGGTGCAGCCTCTCACGCAGGCGTTTTTAGTGGAGTCGTATTTCCTCTAATTCGACTCCCCTAAAAACGCCAGCGTGGAAGGCTACTTTTGGTGGGAAATGCGTGCTCTTGTGCAGTGGCGGATCCTTATTTTTAGAACAAACTGAAAAAAATTTTTTGGAGACCGCCCCCCTTCCTTTTCTAACGGTCTTGATGACCGGCCCCCGCGCCCCCCGCTTATCTCAAGATCTGGATCCAGCTAGCACTGCCTTGTGCACAATGTACACGGAACAAATTAGCTTCTTAGCTTTTCGAACAAGTTTAGGATAAATAAACAAGTTCCGATCTATACCAGAAAACACGATATTCAGGGCGGACATCCTAAGCCAGTGTTCCTTCTTTTAACTGTAATTTTTGGATTTCAAGTGCGTGAAAAAGCGGAAATATCGGTGACAAAACAAAACATTTTTTCCGCAGAATTTGCACGAAAATTTTTTTGGAAAGGTCAGGCACTTCCATAAGGCGACACGACAAGATAGTCTCTACTTTTTTTCATTCGTTAATGATTTCATCTCAATTGAACTCCCTAAAAGACGGCCACGACTCAATGGCAGATCTCTAAAGTTAATGTCACGTTATTGTAGCTCGCACCATAGCTGGACAAGTTTTACTACTCAGATTTAATAAGGTAAGGCAAGGACTCTGTTTAAATCAAGCTTCAAGCTAAACCAAATGTTCCTGTATAAATGAATAAATAAATTAATTAATTAAGGAAATTTATTTTGTAGCTTACCCAGTCCAGCAGCCATCATATCTCTGATCAAACCAAACGCTAGTTCAGTAGCAGAAATCTCTTCATTTGCGCTTACCACAGCTACTTTCATAAGAGCGTTATAGGTTTCTATAAAAACAAATGAATAAATGAATAAAATAAAATAAAAATGCACTTCATTTGAGTGTTGTGTTCAACAGGAAAGTAAATAAATAACTGGGGACAATATTTTTACGACTCCACTGAAGACGGGACCGCTAGCTATTTTACGTGGTCATCCGAGCCACGCGAAGGTCTAGTCGCTCGCAGGGCAAAGGCAGTGTCTTCATTCTCCGTTATTTTAAAGCCCCGAGTGTTGGTCCGGTCCCGGGAACTGAATTGATGCGAAGACGCGTTTTAGCTTTTTGAAAAAATGGCAAATAGCGTGATGAAGCCCCTTTAAGGGGTATACACTTACTGAGGTTGGGCAAGACAACAGGCTCTTCACCCATACTCTTCACCAAACCCTGTCAAAGAAAAGAAACGAAAACAGAAGTATTAATCATTTTCATAATATTTGATTTCTTAGTCAGCATGGCCGCTTAGGGATAGGGAATATCTCTTTGAGTTTAACATGAAAGAAACGTTTACGAACGGTGCGGCAATGTTTGGATAATTTTTCGGAAGATTTTTCTCGAAAAAAACATCAAGACCTTCGGACAATTCCCGGGAAAACCCAAAGCTTTAACTGACGTGACAGTATTGATATTTTCAGTCTTTGCAGCCCGGACGCGTTCACATCAAACTTTATAATGTGTAATATTCATTTCGCTATAAACTAGATAGACCAGGAGGGTGACATGTCGCCACTGCAGTTTTTACTAAATATCACACAACTCTTAAACCAACCTGTGCTTTTTCCCATTTTGAATCAATATAATTAGATCTTGAAATTGCTTTGAACAGCAAGTTGTATGTAAACAGCGAAGCTACCGGAAAACAAAATAACATAAAAATAAATGCAAGTATAAATAGATCAGGAATGAGCTGATCACTGCCTAATTAAATAGAAAGTAAGAAAATTAGGTCCATAATGGCCTGCATGGCATCCCTTTTCCCTCTTGCTAACTTTCCCACCCTCCCCCCCCGCCTCGCTCCCCTTTTTGCGCCTGACACATTACCAAAACTAAGTAAATATACTGACGTAGAGTGTGATAAACTATTAAAAACGTTAAAGCTTAGTAACGTTAGGAAGTTTAAGCAACAACAACGGCGACGGCTACGAGAATGTCACTTAAAATGTGAATTCGCTCTGCCTCTAACTTTTTCGCGCTCATTCCATCTCGTTTAATTCGTCACATGTAAGCAAAATTTTTGGAGTTGAAATCTAAAGGACTGTATTAAAGTTTAGGAAAAGAAAAAGAAAGTTGTTGTCTCGTGTTCCCGTCCTCAAAAAAACCTGAAATTAGGCACCTTCACGTTGTAGTCGTGCAACGACGGCTAGGAAATGTACAAAAAACCGTGATGCACGTGCAAAGTTGTTGTTTTGCCAATCTAAACCTATTACGTTTTTGGAGTTCTTGTTGCCGTTGCCGTAGCCGTCGCCGTCGTCGTCGTTGCTTAAGCTCCCTAATATCTTTGTAACAGTTACCTCCGTTTAAATGTAAATGTGAAAAATGTAAATGGGATAGGCTAAACTCTCACTTTCAAAACGAGGCTAAGTGCAAAACCTTTTTCGTGAAAATGAGTCTCATTTGCATGAGAATAAAAAATCATTTTCATATCAATGGGATTCGCACTTAGCCTCGGTTTGAAACATAGGCTTGGGGCTACTCGGAAATTGCCCATTTGCTCATCCACGAAACACTTTCCAGGGCTTTGTACTTGCAGTGCCCAGTGGCTTCTGGCCACTAACATTTGCCCCAGTCACTAGAAAATCTTAGTTTTTTCATAGAAATCACAGACTGGGCACCTTGGATTTCACAGTTTCAGAGCACTGGGCTCATTTCAATTTTTCTTAGAGCACAACCGTGACTAAGGAGCATTGCAAAAGCCATCTGAAAAGCTTCATAAGTTCTATACTGAATATTCCATTGGAAGTTAGAAAGTAAGTGTTGGGTTTTGAGAAAGGTGGAAAGCCAGAGTGCTCACCTTGATGGCCATGATCACGCATTTCGATGAAGAGATCATATGCATCACGGTAACATCGATACTGTAAATGAGAAAAGTATCTTGTTAGTATTTTATTAACACTGGCTCTTAACTTCTAAGGAAAAAAGATAGTTTTGTTTCCCGAGAATTGCAATGTTTTTTGAGTTTAAATCAAGGGAAACACTTTTTAAGTCCGCCACTGCAGAAATGTCCGTACATTTTGTGACCTTGTGGGGCTTTGGTCTGGCATATATAATTTTCAAACTTGGCACGATTACCAACTGATCTTTACAGCGCTCTTTAAATGTAGTGATACTCAAATTCTCTAATTAGCAACTGTCAAAAGTTGAAAAAGAAGGGTTATTTAAACCACACTATCTAAACTGTACATTATGCACTTCTTTTTATTTAGCTTTCAGGAAATACCACACCTTTATAAATCCAAGAATCATTGCTTCATACGTTGTTGCATTTTTGGTTGTCATGCTTTGAAACATCTGCATGGCATAGTTATCATTTCTGTAAAGACAATATCACATTTTGTTTTGCCTTGTCCTGCTAAAAGCTTTTATTTCATTAAGAAATCATGCAAGTTAATTTCTTCAGCAAATTATCTATTGCTACATGTACCATCACGCAATGCACTACAAATAAAAATAACAGATCATCACAAAAAATAATCAGACTGCCTCAAACAAACATAATGGAATGATTTTCTGGAACATCAAAATGTTCTTTTTAAATAACGTTTTGTATTCGTAGCACCAAATTAATATAGATTGAACAGAAGACTGGTGATGGTTTTTATATTTATTTATTAATGGTGATGGGTATTAATGAAAATGTGACAGATGTAATTATGGGTGTAGTCACATTACTTCACTATTATTTTTAATATTCTATTTACCTCCACTCAGGTGTCACAGTTTTGCTTGCAAGCATCTCATTAGATGCTTTAGCAGTATTCTACAAGAGAATGAATAAACCAAATCCAATACATCTAACTACAGTCAAAACCTCTTTAATAAGGATATGCTGTGCACAAAAAATACAAATTAAGACCATACTATGTGGGTGTTTAGTGCCCTTTAGGGGTAAAATAAAGCCTGAGATATGCCTAGTATCCTTTTGGGGTTTAATTCTTTTTTTTCGTAATGACAATTTCTATGCTTTTCATATGGGGATCCCCTAGGAGAGTCAAATGGAGAAAACGAAATGTTGTAGTGGTATGCATTACAGCCAAATAATTATGAATGATCAGATAGTGAACCTTCCCATGTTGTTTGGGACCTCAGAGAGAATTTTCCTTTCAATCACTATTTGAAGTTTTAAAAATAAATAAATAGAAAAATAACAAGTTATCACCTCTTGTTGTATTAAATCTGGATCTGAACCAGTAACATCGTCTACACTTTCTATATTGTCTTCTTCAGAATCACCGCCCTGCATCTTTTCATCAAATTTTACTTCTTCCTGCAAGAATGACAAGGCATGAGTGAAACAAACATCCTTGAATGTTGAATGTGTTTTGTTGACTCCAGATAGCAGGTGAGAGAAACATTTTAGAGAGTCCAGGACATAACATTTACAATGCACAACACTTATCATACACTGTAATTCCAAAGAGTCTGTCCTGTGTTTACCAGTAGACAGGATGTTATAGAAAATAATTTGCTACTTGAAGAGTTTTTAAATTGCCTTCACTTTTAAAAATGTACTCCCTTTTCTCAAAGCCAGTATGGCAAAAAATCTCGGGCAGCAAACAAAAAATAAAATATATTTTTAACAAACAAAGTGAGCAATCTGCCAGGGGGCAAGTTCCTGTTGGGTTGCTACAATGAAAAGGCAAGCAATAAGTATTGTTTGAAGAATCTCTTAAGAACCTCAGACTTGCCAAGTCTTACAGTTTTGTCGTCAGTCTCACGATTTTAGGACCGGTCTCACACTCTCACACTCTCACAAGTTGGCAACTGATTTCTCACACTTTCTAGAAAAGTCAATCTCCAAAAAATTTTTGGAGAAAACCACCTCTTAATGATAGCCTTAGAACTGGATATAGGGAAGGCCCCACCCATCTCAAGGTCTGGATAACCACCACAGCCTCAGCCATTCCTCCCTCCCCTCTGTTCCACTACTGCCTCAACACTCATTGTATTTTAAGAATAAATTGTTTGACACACACCATATTAGGTTTTAAGACTAATTCCACTGGTATGTTTCCCAACTGGTTGGCAGCAAGATCCAGTAGGTCATTCTGAGTGTTCAGTGATACTTCAACTCCTGAAATATGACCCACACATCACCAAGATCAAAGACATAAACTTACAAGTACAACTGTATAATGTTCACTGCAGTGCTTGACCCAAATTGTGTGAAAAAATAGGGATTAGAAAATTTTATCATTGTTCATTTAGTTCTATTGATGCATTGGGGGGACATGCATGTAGTAACCATAGAGTACTAAAGTGTGACGTCATAAAAATGAAATTTCTGAAATTATGGGATTTGTCAGGATATTCTGAAAGAACAATGTCCAAGAGGCCTACTCGCCAAAAATGAGCATTTCAGGGCAAATTGTCTCTGAGATTGTAGTCCAGTTGTGCTTGAAAAACTCCATACAAACCCTTCTAAATTTTTTTTGGGTCAACCCAAAAAAAATTTAGAAGGGTTTGTATGGAGTTTTCTGAGTATAACTGGGCTAAGATCTCAGAGACAATTTGCCCCGAAATGGCCATATTTGGCAAGTTAGGCCTCTTGGACATTGTTCTTTCAGAATATCCCGACAAATCCCATAATTTCAGAAATTTCATTCTTATGACGTCATCACTTTAGTACTCTATTGACGGTATTCTTAAATGGTCAAGGACAAGTAAGCATCATTTGCACCACAACAAAAAAGAAAGGAAGCAAATTGTTCTTTAAAATATGATGAATGATGAAAAGTCAACTCAATTTCTGTGAAATATTCCAAAGGTGCTTAATGATGACTTTGCATCCTAACTGTACCACAACATGCTAAATTAAATGGCTTTGAGAATGTTCAAAGGTCACCAGAACATCTTTGGACATTTTCAGCAATGTTTGGAAGTCTTTGGAAAATCATCATAAATCTTTGGAAGTCATTGGGACATTTCTGGAAATGAAAATCTCATGCATTTGACTCGGAAAAAGTTGGCAGGTATTAACATGTATACAGCTTTGGTTGGGTTTGTTATCAAGTGAACTGGAATGTACATTTGTACCCTAACAGAATTGAAAATAGCTATGTTCTTTAATTGAAAGCACTGTGTTGGATACAATGTAGCATATGCATGTACATGTACCACAACTGTATTTTCTTTTTGAACAACTGGGGCTGTAGGTTGGTCAAGATAAGAAGGAGAAACAAATTAAACAAAAGTATTTTGTGGAAGGACAGAACAAAAGGAACCAATGCAAGGTCTCAAAGGACTGGCCCAGTTTTCTCAAAAATTGATTTACCATAGTTCTCTCCACTCAATAAATCACTATCCAGTAGATGAGTATTTGGCAAACCATTAATGTACCACTCACTGAATAGGAAATATATCCAGTGAACAACACCAGCACCATCCACATTTAGAAAAACTGGGACCTTATGTCCTTGCCAACCAGCACATATCACATACAGCTATTTCAAGAAAGGTTGTCAGAAAAAATGAGCACAGGACAATCCTGAAAGGTAATATGTGATATGATCAATAATCTGTTCCTGACACTGTAATTAAGCCATCAGACCTATTTTTTTTGCTTTCCTTTAGCACTCACAAACATACATCCATGGCCTCTTGTGTCATTTTTTCAAATTTCTTTGAAGAACAGTGAACTCAAAACCACCCATCATACCTTTTGGGATTGTCGTGTGCACTTTTTCCGACAACCTTTCTCGAAATAGCTGTATTCAACTACAGCATACATGTACGGTTTAAAATGACATACAGTCAGAAAGAGAGTAGTGCTGATAAAACAACATGGATCAAGCATTTTTTACAAAAGTAGTAATTAAAACATTTTAAAATGCCTAACCTTGCTCTTTGAGACTTTCATAAGACAGGATAGCATTCCTAGCATCGTGTACTTTGATAAAACCTGCAAACAATACCGTAGATTAGAATGCCAAAAATGTCTTTGAATTTTGGGTTTTTCTGTGACGTCAATCAAAATCTGAAGGCTCGATGCTTTCTTAGTGGACCTCTTAGGAAACAGAAGTTTACCTCAAAGGGTTCAAAAGGTGATGGTTTGCGATTTGTGATTCTGGTGAATTTGATCTATTTTGTGTGTTTCTGTGTTTCAAGGTTTGTTGCTTTTGAACTTTAGAGTTCCAGTGTTTTCATGTTTTCAGAGCTCTTAAGATTTTCTACCTTCTTACTGAAACAGGGCAAGTTTAGATTCCTAAGGTGAAATTGTTCCTTTTGAGCCTCCAAATCCAGATGAAACACAGATACATTGTACGGTGTAGGTGGGATGAAAACAAATCAGAATGTTCCCGCCAACATTTAATTTTGCAGCTTCTTATTGATATTGCTGCCTTTATTAGACAAGCAAGTATTGGATGCTATGGCAACAGTTTGATTGGCATAGAAGAAAAACCTACAATGCCGAAAAGTTTTTGACAACACAGTTCACCTGTTATGCGAAACAGCTGTACATAAATAAAACATTTACTACCACAAACATCATAACGATAGCCCGATCCAGAACAGACTGTCATCAGTAACTTTTAAGGCAAGCTGGATTGATTACTAATGAAAAACGTTTTGCATTCTTACTACAAGCATTCTTAAAAAGTTAAAACACATGGCCACGATCAGGGTTGTCACTAAGATTTCAAGTTGCCGGGTAAATACAACAAGTAGGCGGGGAATCAAACGGCTAGGGATTTCTTTTGGTTCAATTTTTCTTCTATTTTTCAATAAAAGTAGCCGGGGGTCACTCTCTTAGTAACCGGGGAAAATCCCCGGCCCCTAGCTCTTAATGACAACGCTGCCATGATATTGATTTGTTGACTATTTACTACCAGCTTGGCAAATTTATTCAGTTCTTGGCCTGAAAGTAAAATAGGTGGAGAAACAATAATTACAGTAGTTCTAGAAATTCATGTGGGCTGAACTGAATAAAGCAAAACAAAGTTGCGTGTGTTAAATAACTCACATTAAAACTACTAGGGGAAATTATGATTCTTAACCCATTCACTCTTGAACTTGACCATACAAGGAACATGTCATGTCACACATTGATTTGTCAACTCACCTTTTAAATCTTTTTCAGTTTTTACATCAGTAACTTTTTTAACCAGGTCCTCTGTGATCCACATCTACCATGGAAACAAGAGTCAAGGCCCTGGTTGTTCAAAAATTGGATAGCGCTATCCACCAGGCCCCGGTTGTTCAAGCGTTGGATAGCGCTATCCACCGGATAAATCACTATCCAGCGGATAAGTATTTGGGAAACCAATTGCGTTATACACTGGATAGATTTTTATCCGGTGGATAGCACTATCCAGCATTTGAACAACCGGGGCCAGATAAATCGCTATCCAATGGATAAGTATTATAAAGACTAATTGTGTTATCCACTGGATGGTTATTTATCCAGTGGTTATATTATCCACCTTCTGAACAACTGGGGCAAGAACTATAGAGATTGGGATATCATCAGTTAGATCATCAGTGCACTAAGATTAAAGTGGATAAAGAGATTCTTTTATGATTGACAGTGATCAATAAATCCTTACCTGGTATTCTGTAACTACTTTATTATAACTTCAAAGGTATATTGAACAATTCATGTACAAATGGAACCCTGACCCACCCGGAGCTTTTCCATGACAAGGGTAGGGAATTAAAGGACATTTATTTTTCTAGTAAGGAGTTATAATAATGTACACCTGTATGTAATAGGAGATTGTACAATGTCTAACATTCAATTCACATATCTCTAACAAAAACAACAAACTTACAGGATTTGGTTCTCTCAGGGGAAACATCTCGGGACATCTAGAAATAACAAATGCTGCTGCTTCACGCCCTGACTGTTTTGCGATTAAACAGGCCTCCTACACAACAAAAAGAAAAGTGAATATCGATCATGGCTCTAGTCAGGACTGGCAGTCGAAAACGTTAGCACCTTAAATTTTGCCACCTTGTCAGCCATGGAATTTTGTTTTATATACACCTTGCTTATACAAAGCCTTAAGTCCTGGTAATGAGTATAATTAGTTTAAACAAACCTGCTTAGCTTTGGACCTTGGTAACAAGAACATGTCTTCAATAAACTCAGGATTTGGTAAATTAGGTGCCTACAAAAAGGACACAAAATAAAAATGTATTGCAGCTAGGGCATTAAATAAAGTTGACATATTCATGGATTCTCTTAAAAATAATAATAACAGTACATACTGGTTTTACAGTTGATGCCAGAGCTTTAAGTACAGCCAGAGGATCTCTGAAATAAAGCAACACTCCCATTGTCAAAAACTATAACAAACTTTCCTAATAAGGCCAAATTTTCCTCGGATTTGCCACCATAATTTGAGATGTTCAAAATGAAAATAATTTGTACCACATGTAATGCAGTTTGACAACATAACTGACATTAATTTTGAGTTTTTGTAACAAGACATATTTACAAAGAGTATATACAGGTAGTGTAAAGTGTAAACCCATTTCAGCCTACAAATCAACTTTGAAAACTCTTAAAGCCTCATTAATTGGCTTTTGAATCACACAGAAACAGGGAACTGGATCAATAAGAAGTGCAGAGCGGCTGTTGTTAACTGGCTTTCAGATATATAGCTGAACCTGATGATCAATGAAAGGATGTCAATGAATCTCAGATTCTCAGATCAATCACGCTTTTTTCATACCTGAATAAACCCTAGACAGTTCATGGGTGAAGATGCTCAAAATAAGTTGTAAAATAATTTGTATGCATGTAAACTAAAATCAAAGGTTATTACTACCTTGTGGCTATTTAAAATGTACCAACTTATGCTTTGTAAATTTCTTTCTAAATTAATCTCAACAACAGTGTATACGACAGTAAAGCTTACACTTCATTGTAACATATATTCACTACAGTAACTATATAACATCAATTAACTTACCCATTCTTGGAATATGAGGTCCCAATACCTGAAACAGACAAAAACTTCCTTGTAATAATGCAGTCAATGCTGGCTTTTTTAAACTTGCCTTACATGTAGAACAAAACTTTGACCCTGTGTACAGGGAATCTTAAATGCTTGTGATACTAGTAAGGACTGGACTTAAGAGTACAGTAATGGTAAAGAACAGAGTAATAGTAAGTCTGAACTCACTTTGTTCTTCACTGACTTCGAATGATGGTGACTTGGATGGTGCTGTGCACAATAGTCTGAAAGAAAATAATCTCAATACATAATTTAATTCAGATTTAACCCTTTCTTTCTAATAGTGGGCAAACGAAAAAAAGCTACAAAAAATTTAAACAAATTTCATTTTGTGAACCCTAGTAAGAAATAAACAGTACCAACAAGGCTGTAATTAAGTTTTGAAGCAACCATAGCAAATGATGTTTCACCTGTAACATCTCACAAAACTTTATAGTGCCACTTTTCCAGTGATGTAGCATGGGGAGGGGCCTAGGCCCCCCAATAATTTTGACAGGCACGTTTAATTTGGTCAGTGGCCATGCTCTTTATGCTGCTCTTCTGTTCACTGTGTTCATTTCGGTTCGATAAAGCATGAAAATTATTTCTTTATGGCTTCAACAAAGGAAAATCATGCTCTCGGAAGGCTGAAAGTGCTATTTCAAAGACCCTATATTTAAAAAATCTTACGGGGGAGCATGCCCCTGGACCCCTCTAGAAGCTCGTGTCTTCGGTGCTCGTGATTGGCCCCCCCAATAAATCTAACCTTGCCACAGCACTGCTTTTGCTTTCCACTCTGATCACCTGTAACATCAAGTGAGCTCAGCCGTAACAGGTGTTATGGGTTATGGTCCTTAATGACAGCTTTGGTACCACATGCATGCAAAAGTTCTACCAAAGACCTTTCATTTGAATAGTAACATCACAGGATTTTGTTCACAGTTTTGACAGATAGAATGATAAAATGTTGCAATAACAGCTTTTTTTTTCATTAAAGGGTTAATGAAAGAACACAAGAAACATAACGTGTGCTTATTGCACTTGTAGATGAAGAAAAAATAAGTACCTTCCCAACTCATAACCGACCTACTAATTAAAGCATTCAAATTTAATTTCAGGTGAACTGTATTGCACAATCCAATTTTCCAGTATGCAACAGGTTTAAGTGAAGATGATGATTTTTTTTAGTTCTGCCATTGACTACATGCACAAGTTCATGGAAGTAACTACAGTACAGAATACAGGGTCACTCAGTTCCGCCTTGTCCAGTTGTAGGAAGGCTTCGAAGAACGAGTCAATAGACAACAAATGCTTTTGTGATTTAGTAATATAGTAATAAATGACCCTGTCTTCTGTAGTTTAGCCAGTACATGAAATACAGGTAGTAAGGTGTTTATGATGCTGCTCAATATTCTTCCTAATTATGGCTTCCTGACAATACAATAACTCATCAATAATTCTTAACATTGTTGCCTTTATATTTCTTCAACAACTACAATCAACAACAATCAATCTTAATTAGTGCTCTGGGGGAAAAAGAGAACTAAATTACATCATGTTGGCAATTAGCAAGATAGAGAGAACAGCCACTTGGAAGTCTTAGCATAAGAAAGCAAATGCTACTAGCTACAGCGCTAAATGGCTGTGTTCCGTTTGTGGACATACATTATATGGATTGCCAAGAGGCAAGATTTTTAGTGGAGCTCCACCCGCGCGCAAAGCGCGCGTGTGGGTGGAGCCCCATAGCTAAGGAAATGTGGTAATCTACCCATCCCAGAAAATTTGGTAATCACGTGACCGTACACCGAGCGAGCGACCGTCCGTCCGCACCACAGGCATACCAATGTAAAATAACTCAATAAACAGGTATGGGAACCCAAATGCAACTCAAGGTTTTATTTGGAAGGAAATCACATGGACTTTTAGAAAGAAAAAAGTCGTGTCTTTTTCGGCGCTATTTTTTATGTGTACACTAATGTGGATAACAGAGAAAGAGCTAGAGCGAGTTATTGAAAATTCGTTGGAAGAAAAACATGGAAATTCAAAGCGGCGGTGAGAAAATGAGAAATGCTAGCAGCCAGCAAGGTGAAAATGAGCATCAGTGAAAAATAAAAGCGAACATGAACACTGGAAACAAAATATTGGGTAAGCACAAACGACAATTTCTCCATAAAAATAGTGTGTAACTAGGAAGTTTGACGTTTTAGTCGTACAAAACAGTGTTGTAGTCGTGTAAAACAACGGCAAGGGAAAGACAAAAAAGCGTGCTGCACCAGCAAATTTGCTTTTTCCTACTTAGAAGAAAAAGTGTGCTGCACGTGCAATTTGTGTTTTTTTTGCTAATTAGATCTATTAGTCTTGAAGCCATTTTCATTGTCGTCCCCCGTTTGGCGTTACACGATTTAATTTTTTTTGTTTACACGTATTATTAACCAGAGCTTCGCTTTTAGCCCTGGCTAAATCTATATATTAGGATATAATGACAATATTTTTTGAAAGATAAGCTTAATGGTAAGCTCAAGGGAGGTTCAACAAAATCGAACAGTACGTCAGCTGACAGCAGATGACAGTAACTTTGGGTCCCTTTTCGAAAGCAATCTACAAAAACTCCTGTCCTACATATCCTTCCACCTAAAGATGAATTAAAGCTCAGAGTTATATTTAGCTTTAAAAGCATTAGATGAACATTTTACCTTACAGAGGGGTACAGAGGTGTACGAACATAGTACAGTTTTCTTGCACATCGACTACACATGGCCGCCATCTTGATCCAAGTGAGCCCGCGATCTGAGATACTGCTGACTGGCCACCAACTCTCTTCTCTTTGTTATATAACGCCTGTCGTTTTTTAGCAAAAGACAAATTGAAATTTCCTTGCCTCAATTACATGGAGGTTTGCATAGACTCTGTAGAAGCAGCCCTGAACGCCGAAAAAGGCGGTAAGTTTTGGGTCTATAAATTGCATTCTTTGTAAATCGCAAAAGTCGTAAGACTAGAAATCTGTCAAACGTGCATGTCTGCAGATTTATCCTAGTGTTGTGTCTGATCGCATTTAAAACGCATTTTTGACTTTCTGATTAAAGTAGCATTACTATAAACCTACTCTAACAAATCTAGATTTATAAGCTGAGATCTTATGCATCAGTCAATTCCAGCTGTGCCTATGCGCCCCCCTGGCTAACCTCCGGGCATTAGCATTTTGTTGCCGAATTCCAGGGTGCTGGGACAATTTAGCTTTCAAATGCCCCGTGGTGGGAATGAAAAATGAGAGCAAATAAGGGTGGCAAAAGGGTTTGCCATGATGTGTGATGGGACCCAAATTATCAGTGTCATGCATGATCTGGCCCAAATTAGCCTCGTGAGGTGTGTTTAGGCATAGCAGTGTGCTGCATGATTTACTTTTTTCACAACATGTGACGCGTGCTTTTCCTTTGAAATTTTTGTGATGGTTAATATCATTTTAAACTAGAAGCAGGGACGTCAAAAATACATAGTTATAACACCAACTTCTTGCCCTTTTTCTCGTTCCTCGACCTCTGATTTCCTCAGATCAATTGATAATAGAACACTTGTTCATGTAGTTAATATTTTACTTTATTTTTCAATGGTGCATGATAGCTTAAAAAAAATTGGCGTGATGCGTGATAGGTACCCTCCCCCCCTTTGCCACCCTGGCAAATGCCCTGCCCTCAGTCAATACTGCAGCAGTTTTCCTTAGTCACACACAGTCGAGTAGTGGGCCATTTAAAGCACAGGAGGCCTGACTCTGTGGGAGTTCGTTTGCCTTCGCCCAGGAGCAGGCACAGTGTATCCCGAGTAGCATGGTGGGAGGGTCCTTTGGTCCATTTGACCGTGACAAAGCGTGCCAAAACATCACACCAGCGCCTAGCTATTTGCACAACTCTGTCTGCAGTTTGCTCGCACAAAAAAATTGCACAAGCAAATTGCAGACAGAGTCTGATTGGCCTAAAACAATATTGTATTTTAGCTTTATCTAAAATGCCTACATATACTGCAAATTACAATTTCCACGTTAACAAAAAATTGCATGAGGTCATGTCTAATAGCTTCTAAAACGTGTAGTAGTGGAGGAGTAGAAGACCTCAAAAATGTTAAGAAAATGTTGTACACTTTTTCATTCAATCTTTCATGTGCAGGTGCAGTCAGGGTGGAACTCTGCTCAAATCTAATGGAAGGTGGAACAACTCCATCTTTAGGCAGGTGAACTTTCTAACATTATCCAGCATATTAGAAGTTAAGGTGTGACTATAAATCTCTGTTGTCTTTGGGTGACTAGGAAACCTTTAGCCTTTACACTTTCCCTGCTCTTTGTATTGGGCACACTGCATTTATAGGTTCAGAGCTTATTGGCTGCTTAATTTTTGAGAGCACTGCCTTTTTGAAAAGCATAACAAAATAGTGAAATGGCTAGAAATGGGTTAAGGATGTATACCTTTTTCCTTGCTCATACTGGGAGGCCACTGGTCACAAACTGCAGGTACTACCCACACTCATCTTATAATTTGCTCTACCTTTATATAAGTAATAAATTATAGATATGTACCAGTAGTTTTTATTTTATTTCCATAATTTTTCTTTCTTTTTTCTGCATAATAGGAATGTTTAAAATCATCAAAGAGAAATCACCAATTCCAGTGTTTGTGATGATCAGACCAAGAGGTGGAGACTTTCTTTACTCAGCAGCGGAGTTTGAGGTTATGAAACAAGATTTGAAATTATTCAAGGAGGCTGGGGCAAATGGTGTTGTATTTGGGATTCTCACAAGGTGTTGTGACTTTAATATAATTCTCATAATAATAATAATTATTTTATGTGAGTAGCTGACACTTCCATGATGACTAGAGATCAATTTTTGCTGGTTTAGGAGCTTCTGGAGAAGTCTGAATACAGTTAATAATAACGTTAATCACAATAAATTATGTTAGTTAAGTTGTATTAATTTTATTATGACATATTATTATGTCTCTACATATACACTGTAACTTGATATGTGTTTTTCTTCAGTCATGGTGAGGTGGATATCTCAAGATGCAAGGAACTCAAAGGTTGGCATACTATTTAAGAAAAAGATGTAACTATCACAATGTCATCACCAGCATACAGGAACAAAAAAATTTCTTGACTCTTTCACTGGTAATAGTCATCCACAGATTTAAAAGTTAGAATGACAGAGTCACATTTAACTTGAAGCAATGATCTATCTCCCAAAGACTGGTTGGATGCTCTTCCAATATGGAGCTATGGAGAAAACAAGAAGGGCAATTAAACTAGGTCAGGCAGTCTGCATACTGTTGTATAGTGAAGCCTGTTCTTTAGTACTACCTGATTGCATAATGTTTTTGAAAAAAAAAAAAGTGTTTTATCGCATAAAAATTGTAAAAACTTTCATACTGAACAAACTGAATTTTTTCTTCACAGAGCTAGCAAGTCCATTGCCAATGACTTTCCATAGAGGTACATTTAATTATTTATGTATTTAGCACTTATTGGACTACTTTACCTGCCCTGCAAAATGGTTTCTTATTTGGGCATCCAATGACATATTAGTTCAATTTAAACATTTACCTTAGATTATTTGAATTACAGTAAGATTACTTGATATGCCTTTCGGTATTTTCAGAAGAAAAAGAGATGTTTTCTAGAGCAGGTTTTCCACGGCAAGTTTCCTTTTCTCTTTTTTTGGTAATTTAGGTGGAAAATGTGACAAGTTTTTCCTTGGAAAGGAAAAGCACGGCCAATTTTTTTTCCTCCTTAGTTGTCAAATGGTACCACTTATTAAGGAGCTATTCCTAAAGGCCCGGCCAAACGAGTTTAAGATTTTCCTACACTAAAAGCGCTTTTTCCACTGGTGTCGACAGATTTTCCTTAAGTTATCCATGTCAAAAGTTGAAAAAACCTTGAAAAGGTCTATTTAACATTAGTTAACTTACGCAACTGTACGGGAGAGGAAAGAAGACGGCAAACCTTGTGTGAAAAGCGTGACAATAATGTTGTTTGAAATAACTTTTCGCCAAACTTAACTTTCCCTCTAAACATACCTTTTTGTAAAAGACCAGAAACATTAATGTTAAGTGTGGCCTGCGTACAAGCGTTCCGCGCGAGCTCGTCGAGAAAGTTGGGATGAGAGCTCTAACTTTCGCGCAATAACTCGATTGGAATAACGCTTGCTACGCAGGCTATGTTAAGTGAAGATCACGACAAAAAACGCTATTAATAGCCCTGTCCTGTTTGTCACGCACAAGTGTTTTGCCATCTTCTTCTTCCTGCCGTCCTGTTGCGTAAACCAGCTACTGTTGAATTTTATAGGGTTGAACTCGGTAGCCAAACGAGTTCAAAATTGTCGAACTTTTTGAGTCGGTTATTTATGCAAGGATTTTCATTATCTGTTGGGACACGTGTTCAGGGCGTGGTCAGTACTCTTGACAACGCCTCCTGCAACTTGTCTGGCCACAAAATTGTGTGGGAAGTTGCAAGATAAATTAGCTGGTGTAACAGGACGGCGACGGTAACGTGCGTGTAAGCATCGAAAAAGCAATGTTTTTAATGAGCAAAACAAACCTCACCAAGTGCATTATACTTTTTTTTACATTTATTTTTCTCTGTCGTCACTGCACAACTACTATAGTAAGCCAGCACATGCAGATGTGTTTCCGGTCGTCGCCTCTGTCCAAATACGCATGCGTTCGCAGGCTACGACTTGTCGACTTTAATTGTCGACTACGACATGAATTTGCCTGCCCGTACGTTAGCACAAAGGCGCTAACCTGCATGGGGTGGGAAATCGGGAGGAAGGGGTGTACATGTATATATGCTCTTAACAGTGTTAAAATTAAGTTTTACAATTTGTCGACTTTAATTGTCGACTACGACATGAATTTGCCTGCCCGTACGTTAGCACAAAGGCGCTAACCTGCATGGGGTGGGAAATCGGGAGGAAGGGGTGTACATGTATATATGCTCTTAACAGTGTTAAAATTAAGTTTTACAATTTGCTGTGTCATGATTTTTGAATTTACAGCATTTGACATGGTAAAGGATCCCTACACGTCATTAGAGATTATCATTAACTTGGGTTTTGAACGTATTTTGACTAGTGGACAGGACTCTTCAGCGTTGGAAGGATTACCAACCATAAAATATCTTATTGAAAAGGTAAAAATGCGCTTTCCATTTCATGTTCTTTCTTCGCATGCGCAGATAAAATTAATAGCTTGCAATTTTCGCAGCTACTTAAAGGAGTATCACGAAAGTTAGGTAAATTTGGACAGTGAAAACTTGCTACCATATTGAGCGATACATAAAAACCGCTCATAACACAGCAAAAACAAAAGAAGGCAGGGTGGACAAATTGAAGGAAGTTAAAAAGACTGAAGTACAATCGAAGTTTTAGGGAAGTTGTTACACAAATGACACTTTTTACTTAAAATCGATCGCTGCTAAGTACACATAGAAGTCCACACAAGCTACAGTGTCTCAAGTATTTTCACAACTGGTTGTAGCAAATGGGGAATGTTATTGTGGGCGACAAGAGAAGCCCGCAATCCTAATCTCCAGGTTGCTATTACGCATGCTTGGCAAGTATGTAGTAAGCTTCGTTTGGACTTCCACTAAGAATGAATGGAATGTACAGAACGCAATCTGATCACGCGCTTTTGGACCTTCTGTCACTCGTTATGTGATCACGCGTGTTTTGACCATCTATTACGTGAAATTTAAGCAAAGTACAGCGTTGGAGCAAAGGCGTTTTGACCTTGGATCGTTGTCGCCCAGTTTTTACTAGTTCTTTATGTTACCTTAGTTGTGGCTATTTAATAGTTGGACCTCTTATTTACAAGAGTAGATTGAATTTCAGTAATCAACAGTTTTATATTAAAATTTCACCTCCCGTGGGCTAGTTTCAATCCCACAATTCAAAAAGCGTTTTCGCTTGTTCTTTCAATGAACTCTTGACAATTTCCCGCTAGCAGGAAAAGTTATGAAAGCTAGGGAACGAAAGCATACAACTGATAAAACAGAAGGGGACGTCTTAAGAAAGATTTAGACGATGTCCACCTGGCGAAAAATTGAAAGTATTGTTTTGTTTCTCTCTTACGTAGGCGAAAGACAGGATCATTATCGTCCCGGGTAAGATTTTACTTTCAAAGTACAATAGGTATTATTTTTGATACGACGAGTTAAAGAAAATTCTTAATAGGGGAGTGAGCAATGTCGCGATGTGTCATTATGTTAATCCGCCATACCTGTTAAAATGGAAGATAAATGTTACCTGGGATAGAGGCAGCACTTATTGGAAGGAAACTAATAATGAATCGCGGTTTTGATGTTCCATTGTGTTACATTTTAGAAGAAAAGAAAATTTAATTTATAGTTTTTAAGTTGGAAAACCTGGTTAAACAAGAGTAATATGGCGCGGACTTATTTTCGTAGGTGGTGGGATAACCGAGCGCAATTTGGAACGGATATTACGGGGGTCTGGTGCCAAGGAGTTTCATTGTTCTGCACGACACTCTGTGCCTTCATTCATGGAGTACAAAAACACCAACACTTTCATGGGTGGAGTCCTTCGTCCGCCTGAATTTGTCAACAAAGTGACAAGCTACGAGAATGTGAAGAACTTTGTTTTTGTGGCAAGATCGGTGTTGACGTAGCAAAGAATTAACAAAAGAAATGATATAATTGAACTTAATATAGAGAAAAAATTCGAAGTTCTTATTAATTGATTCCTCGCGGTTAAGCAAATTCCACAGAACTTATAGACGATACGTAGTATACCATAGTGATGTACGTTTCACCGTAGTCAAGCGAAAGAAATTTGCAAAAGCCAAGCTTTCACGTTCATAGTTTAAGGTATTACCAATATACTGATAGTTTACTAAACTTTTTGAAAGTTTACTAAAAAATTGTAAACGTTTGAAAACCGAAGTTATTGTTATTGTTGGCGCCATTTTCCAGCTTGATAATCTTTCAGCGTGAAGGGTTTTCAACGAAAAAAGCTTGAAACTTAAAGATATTTATGTTGAGAACTGGTTTATACATCTTTTCGCATGTTTACTCTTACTGGTAAATGGAATCCCAGCGATTAATACAAAAGTAACGCCTTCGACGTTTGACCGCGGTGGAGATGTATTAGTGACTAGTAACGAAACACAGTTGTCATGCGCTATCGTTTGTCAGTTTCAGACAGGTCAGTCATAGAAGGCTCTCTCCACATTAATATAAATTTTAATTTCACCTCTTCAACCTCCAATCGAGAAGAGAAACTTTGAATAATACTAAAGAAATCTTTAGAGTCTAAGACTCTTTCCGTACAAGTATAACAAAGAACATTTTATTGTCAGCTCTTCAACCACCAGTCGCTGAGACGGAAACTTCGAATACTGCAAAGTACGTCTTTTGAGTCTCAGGATATAACTTAATTTAATTCTGTTTAACTTTTGTTGTTCTCTCCAAAAGAAAACTGTGTCTATCATAAACAGGCTTTCAGTTTGAGGATCAGCTTGTTATTCAACATAACTCAGCCTGTAAGCTTGACCTTAAAAAGAAGGCTATTCCATCTTCACTGTTTCTGCTTATGTGATGAAGCTCTTTTAAGACACTACACGAACCGAACAGTTGGACTATAGTTCACATTCGCGACCACTCGCTAGCTTATGACACCCTTGCAAAGGGATAACCACGGTCTTCTTTTTCAAAATTTAATATATCATGCTAAATGTAGACTTTCTAAAAGACCTCAATTTTTTTTCCCTCGCGACCTCATTGAAGCTTGCTTTTAAGAACTCATGAGAGGTCGACTTGTAGCAAGTCTATCCTAAATGTTTAATTCATTAAAGTATTATTGTAAAGACTTTAGAAGCCTCTTGCTTGCGCTCCTCTATCTACGACCTCTATCTCCAGCTTCGCAATCGGTTTTTGCACTGTTCTCACATTCCTCGCTCGACTTTCACATATTTGCGAACAGCCCAATAGTGGCGCTCAATATTGCGATCTATAGGCGCTTTTCGGGTCACTGAAACGTGGATCACTGGCCAACCTTAGACATCTGCACCTGTGTTTTTCTTTCGTAATCTCCTGTAACATTATCAAGGATAAACACAGTGCTTTTCAAATTAATGCATCGGTAAATAGACGTCAGAGAAAGAAGGTCAGTAGGTTTACATGGTGCACTCATGATCAGATTAAAAATAACTGGTCGCAGCGTAGCCAGAAGTTATACTAACACTTGTATTGTCTATAGTGCGCGGTGTTAAAGTAAGCAAAATTCTATGCCGAGTCCGTATGATCAATAACCTCTGAACGCCTTTCTTCTCGCCCTTTCCTTTTCAAACCTTCAAACACATGCATGTATCGGTGGTTATTTTGGTTGCGGTATACGGCAGCAGTGTTGTTTTTGTTGACCGTATGCCAGTGCGGAAACTTGTTCCTTACGTCAATATTTGATCGACACATAAAGCCTAATCGCAATATATGGAGGATTTACAGCCACTAGTATTTGGACAGATCATTTTCTCTTCTATGATAAGATTATTAGATGCGAGAAATTCTAAGTGTGCTGTTCTTTACACCTTGACAACCTAAGACGCTCTTGTTATATTCCAGAGCTTTTGTTCTGACAACAGCTTAAAACACCTGCAAAAGGTTTGCTTTACGATCGCAAAGTTTAACGATATTTTCTAAGGAATGAAAATCCTTCTACTATGTGAAACGTGTCTGAGTCATGTAACAGTATCGCGTAAATCCCTGTGTATATAACGTAAATTCTATTTTTGAGTCCGAGTGTATTTTTATTCCACTAACTTTATTATAATTACAGTCTTTTTAGGCCATGAGAAAACCTAAAGCCTGGACCAAGCTCCAGTGTCATTCTTCAATCTGCAGTCCCTCTGTGTTGCTATCTATTTTCTTCCAATTAAATCTTCAAACTATTTTTTTTAATTTCCTTTTTATTTTTACTGGAACCAGTAAAAGTGCTTCTTCGAATATCCTTCGTTCTTTGGCGTCTAACCTATTTAAGAACACTTCACTCTGTCAAAACAGTCAATTAACTAATTGATCCGCAGTACTTAGGTTCTATAAGTGGAGCGATAAACGGCGTTATCAAAACTGCTTTTAGTCTTTTCACGAGTATTATTTGCAGATCTAAGCGTCTCGTTCTGGATTTTTTTAAGACATGCAGCCATCCTGTAGCATCTGTTTCGTTATACTGAATGACCTTCATAGCTCTCAAGATGTTCTGAAGAATTCAAAGTCATAAGTTTCACTTATTTCCTTCTCTCTGCACTACTAATACTGAGTAAAATCCAGGCGAGATGTTCTCACAATTATGCGTGATGAAGTGACTTTCAAAACTGCCTTTTTCAGTGTCGAGAGTGTAGTTTTAGATCATTACACTGTCATTAACAAAAATAAGTATTATGACCTAACAGGCCTTTTGAAAATTTCGATTTAACGTCTTGTTTAAGGTCTTGAAGGTCATTTTTCCTTTACGAGTCGAGCACACTTTGCAAGATGGAAAGATAAATAAATAACAATAATAATGATGATAAAAAATATAATTTTTATTTCTTGTTCGAATTATAGTTTCCGCTTCACTATGGTATATTCTGATCGCCATTCTCTTGTGCACCGAATTGTGAAATTCCTAATGACGTCTATTAAGCTTTGGTAACAGACGTAAACGGATGGAACAATAGGATTACAACAATACCCGTTTACATGCAAATCGTCTCAATCAGTTCTGTTTATGCGGCCGACTAACTTCGTACTCTTATGAAAGTTTAATTTCGTTCTACGTTGATATCAGCATGTACTTAGCTAGCCGCATCACTGGACGTATCTCCGTGTGAAGCTGTGTGATAAATCCTATTTCCGACCCTTCACATTTTAATATCTGCACACGTGATTGCATTCTACAAGTGAAGAGGGAAGACGTTCATATCAATTTGTCTGTTTTGTACATCCTTGCGAAGAAAACAAAGACAGAGCTGGCTAATTAAGCAGTCAACATATGCTGTAAACCTCAAAACGTACCAACAGTGAACAACAAACGTTGCACTTTTAAGGGGGACTTTTCTCCATTTATAGCTATGACAAACGAAAGACTCCTTTGTGTTGAAGATGCAAGGTTTACAAGTTTTGCATTGCCACCGACTGATATAAAGAACTTGGATAATGGCATCGCGGATCAAAATCGATTGGTGCTGGACAACACACAAAAAGACAAATCTCCTTCAGCAGTACAGCGCATTTTAGGCTCTTTAAAATTGTCACCGAAAACCCGACGCGATTCACCAGTAAATGACAAGGACAAGCTGCAAGTGCCAAAAAAACCAAACGCTAATGGTGGGTCAACATGCGGTCACTTAACGCATGAATACCGTAAACACGCAACAATATCGACGTCCAGTTCGGACTATCCCGAGACGGACTCCTTTTCGGATTCTACCTACTCGCAAAGCTCAGATGCATCGGTCAATTCAAATACGACCTCCACCGATTCAGACAACAATCGGATATTTCAGCAAGGTATTGCAGCCAAAGATCGGATTTCCCTGAAGCAAAAGAGTGATATTATAGACGTGGATGAGGGATTTTTAAGAAGAGTTTTGATGTTAATGAAAGTTGTTTTATATTTAAGGCACAGCTTTCCTCTTAATCTGCTGCGGAGAAGAAAGGTTTTTCCCGAGAGCAGGAAAAGAGAAATAAAATTTCCTGACAGTTTGAGTGTCAGTTCCTATGAATCAAGCGACTCGCAAGATTCGAGTGTTTTCAGCGGGAGGAGCCCGCGGGCGAGAAAACGCATATCTTTCAGTCCAATTACATTATTATTTTCCGCTATTACAGAAAAAGCATTCACTGAGGCCAAAGCTATTTTAGAAGAACAAGAGCTAGACATCAATTCGCAAACACCAAACGGACAATCGTTGCTTCATATTGCTGCTGCAAACGCAGATTTAAAATGTGTTCAACTTCTTCTCCAACACGGTGCTGACGTGAACGTGAAGGACACAAATGGTTGGAGCCCGCTACACGCGGCAGTGAGGCGAGGCAACTGGAAATGTGCTATTCTTTTGATTGAAGCTGGGGCAGATTTCGGAGACTATGCGCAAGCAAGAATTCAAGAATACAATCAAGTACTTCAAATGTCGACGACCTTTTACAGATCAGTGGAGATTTTTGTGTGATTTATGAATTTTTCCCTAATTGTACATATGTATTTCAAATTTATGCATTTTTAAAATTTTATATTTGCATTCTCGAGGATATATGATAAAGTTTCGTCAAAAGCCAGATGTGTATAATATTAATTAAAATTGTCCCTAATTTATCGAAGGAATATTAGATAATAAAAAATGCAGTTTTGTGCAACTGTTTTAATGTTTGCTGTGCATCACAGTTCACTTATCCGTACAAAGTTTTTACTTACATTTAGTAACTGTCTCTCTATATGTCAAACACTTTAGGTCGGTCAAGATCAAGGATAGTGACTTTTTGGTGTTCTCGTGAAAGTCATTAGAAACATGCAAAACATGAATGTCGCCTAAAGCCACCTCAGAGCCAGAGGTACAGAGGAGCGTGCTCTATTGAGGAGTAAATATTTACAATTTTTATGAACCTCAAACTGAGTAAAACAGATAGCCAACAGTAGATGAACGTGGATTATTGAAATATTTTCGCTGCTTGCAGCCGCCTTTTCGAATTCGAAAGAGAAAGGTAATGGGTTATATAAATGTGATATTGTTCATGTGGTCTTGAAGATACAATCAGATATTGAGATAGGTTAATGAGTTTATTCACCAAAACACACTGTCGTAATATGCAGCGATGCAGAGACTTTTCAAGCAACAAAGTGACTGATTGCTTCTTACACCGTCTAACAGCCATTGCTGGAAATTATTGAAATACCCAATTGGTGAGGAAAAAAAACCGTCAACTGATTCATCACCACGTTCAAAGAAACAGGAATCACATAACTGCAAGAATTAGCTCACGATTTTGCAAGTGCTTGAGTGGAAAGGAATTTGAAGAACGATAACGAAGCCCGTTCAGGCAAGGTCATAACCAAAGAGTTATGTAATTGGTTTTATGTGATTAACGAATAGACTCCAGTGGTATCTGTTTATGGTCATTAAAATAAGAGAATAAGAATAAGCGTTAATCATATAACATGTCTTAAAGTATGCTTTTCCACTTACAATTTTCAATCACGTGACTTCTAGTTTTAGTACTGCCTCATAACATCGGGAAACTCGTAAGCACGTGAAATTGTATTACATTATTGATAGACCCTACAAACATTTTACAAACATAGCGACCGCAACTGCGCGTTAGCTAGGATCACGATGTGCAATGAACCTGAAATGATTAACCCTGGTGCAAAATTTTAATTCTCGTTGTTGTCCCATCGCATCTCCCTCGGACGTAATTGGGAGAAGTTGTTAAAGTATCAGCTTAATTCATTCTTCTGTGATCAGGTCCTTAATTCTTGTGACCACTTTTTTCCCGCCTATAAAGTAGAGATATCACAAGACGAAATTTGATGCTGAACATTCTAATAAGGTCCTAAAGGGTTAAAGTTTTTAAGTTTGCAATTTACCGACTTCTTGTAAAAACATTTGATGCTTCTCAACTGGATTTATGTCACAACTCTCTCTCACCTAAGATCTTGATTTTATTTATTTATCTCTTTAAGAAGTCTTTTTTTGGAGCCTGTGTTTTTTCACCGGTGAGTGTGAACTTTGATAATACTAGCGTAGTTTACTCGAAAACGTTAGAGAATTTTAGTGTTACGGCCCTCGATTCACATGGTATTGTAATAAAACTCCCTACTTCTTAGACTCAAGATTAGTCCGAAGTGTGGAGCGTTTGCTTTCCGAAGAGGGTGTCATCATAAGATTGCACGAGTGTACAATGTCATTAGGAAGTAATAAAGGGGACTGAAGCAAAAAAAAATACAGATGATAGTTTGAATAGCATTTTATTGTTAATTTAACAACAAGAAGCTTACAATAAATTATAGTCGTTAAAACATCTGTGACAGATTACAGTATAAACTGACCATGGTCAGCTACAAACAATGATCTCAATATGGACTTTGTCGTTAAACTCAGATAACTAAGCTACTTCGTGCTGTAAATGACTTCACAAAAATTGAAGTTACTATAATTTAGTCGACAAGGGCAAGATAAGCGGGAAAAAATGCGGTCAAAAATAGTACAGTGAATCTACAGACTCATCAACTTATTCCTTTTTAACTAACATTAAGGCCATTAAGCTAGACAGAAGACTACTTAGAAATGATTGGACCTCTCAGAGATCATTTCATTTCTGCAATTCAGACATGAGCTTAAACGCTTCTTATTTTAAATAACATTAAAGGTGCTTTTTAAATAGAATATCAAATTTTTTCCAAACGTAGTCTTATGGATTCCTTCATGAGTAATAAATAATAATGACGTCCTATTTTTGTAATCCACGGTGCAACGCAATCTATTTTTTCTTCATAAATTGTACACACAAACGGCGGCCTCCTTAATGACGCCACTTAGCGAGTAGAGTACGACGTAATTCCTGTAAATCGTCACCTTGTCATCGGTAATCGGGCCTTTCTGTAAAAAAGAAGGGATTTCATTTCAGACATTTTTGAAGACATTTTTTTTCATCTCAGGCAAACGCGATAAAGCATACATTAGCATGAATGATCAACAGGTCCCTGCCCCAGGCCTAGGGAGAGGCGGGGGTGGGGGGGGGGGGGGGGGCTACTCCCATATTTAAAGGACACACACTGAGCTGAGCCGAAATTATTACTAGTTTTCTAAGGGATCTTTTTCCATACTGATGACATGATTCTATCAAAAGAAAACCATAGCATGATCGTTTTTTGGTCTTTTTTCGACAACTCAGGAGCTTTACTTGAAAAAGGTGGCCCAATTTTATCAAGTAGCGATCCGTCTCCATCCTGGCCATAGAAAATCATTTCATACTGACTTTTAGATCCAGTACAGTAGGAGAGTGATTTTGAATAAAAAGGAACCATTATTTCAGGATCTTTTCGATCCCAATGTCTTTTTAGGGCCGGGTTTTAAAGTAATAATAGTTATATTATGTGATAGCTTACCAGCAAGTTGCTATTAACAAGGGCTTGGAGATATACGCGAATATCTCGGTTCATCTGCGCCGTAGAATTTCCGAATGCAGTATTGGGTACAGGAAAGCCTTTGTTTTGCATCTGAAAAGTTTGTAAAAAATCAAGTTGTTAATGGAAAGTGTGTCTTTTATACTTAATGCGCCTAACATGCAGCCTGTGTACAGGGGAGGGTGCGTCTGTGCAAAGACTACGTAACATGCTACGTTTCCTAAAAGTATTTCATTTCGAGTAGGTTTGAGAAGTTTAAATTCAGCTGTAAATACTAGTGTATTGAATTCAATAGATCAGGATTATATTCTTATATTCAATAGATTCTTTATTTCAGTGCCCAGTTGTTCAAAAGGTTGATAACGCTATCCACTGGATAAATCTCTCATGATCCAGTGGATAGCACAATTGGTTTCCCTAATACTCACCTTCTGGAGACTGATTTATCCGATGGATCGCGCTATCCCGACGTTTAAACAAGTGGGGCCAGTAGTATTTTTAAGAAGCGTAATACTTCTGACTTTTCTAGGTTGTAAAACACGACCAGTTGGCTTTTGTGATCGATACGGAACCGGAGAAATTTGGGAACAAATAAGCATGATTTAACCCCTCTATCTTCCGTGCGAAGATAGCTGGGGGAAGAGGTAAAAAGAAAGCGCGCGAGGGACGATGGGAAGGGAAAGAGAAACAGAGCTCCCTCTTTCCATCGTCCCCCGCGGGCTTCTTACTTTTGCTTTACAGGGGAACCTCGATAAACGAACCTCTAGGTGCGGAGTCCTCTTTGTAACGCCCCAGCAATAGTACAATATACGAAAAAAAATTCGATATAACGAACCCTCTCACAAATTTTCCAGTCCGCTGTACAACGCTTTTGGAATATCGATAAGAGCCTCAGTGGCGGAGAGTGAAATTTCCGCAAGCTTATTTTACTCTACCAATAAGAAGCTAATTTTAACTGTCTTCACCTCACGACTAAGCATCACAGATGAAGCATTGACGTAAGTGCTTATGTCCCAGAGCACCTGAGCCAGCGAATTGTGCAGCGGCCCTTGGTTTTCTTCATAAGATAAGGCCATGTACATTGGACTTTTGAAGGCATCTATCTTCTCGTACGCGATTGTTGCATTGTCTTTCAATAGCTGTAGACAGAGGGTTGTTATATTAAAATGCACATCTTACAGAGAGTCTAGAACTGTATAACTTATTCAATATTTTGTTGCATGCAAAAACTTTCAAACGCCCTTCAATAAAGGCTTGAAACCTCCTTAAACTGGGAAAATAACTTTCTGGAAATCAAACAAACAAACAAACAAACTGTTCATAAGTACATAGCTGCGATGGAAGTTCCGGTGGTACCTGATTTGATGTGCAAGATTGTGTGTTGATTTGTGGTGGAAATTTCGCGAAAGGTGGCTCTTTAAGAAAGCTTGTCGATGTGATGAACTGATAAAGGTTTTTCATCTGAAAAAAAAAATAAACGGTTTTTCTTCAAACAAGACAAATATTAAAGGGTTTAGTTTATCGTTTGTCTCACGATTGTCACTTTGATATCGATCGCAACGTTTCAACCGCACACTGAAGGTCATCATCATCGCCTGATGACGACCTGCAATGTGCGGTCGAAACGTCGCGATCAATATCGTGAGACGAACGATAAAAGCTGAACCCTTTATACGCATTATCCACGATAATTAATATCTTTCATGACAAGACCGAAAAAGAAAAGTATATTGGAAAAATATTTGGCAAATATTTTTTCCAACATACTTTTCTAAACCATTCACGCCTAGACGTATCTCCAAAAAAACCTTTGCGAGCTATACTTAGAGACGGACCAATAGAAAACTTATGGGGGAGGGGGGGGGGGGGGGCAAAGTACAAAAAGAATATTCGCGCAAGGGAAAATTAAATGAAAAAAAAAATCATGCACGCCAATTAACACTAAAAAATATTCATGCAATGGCCTAAAAAAAATTCATACAAAGTATTTGATACCGAAAAAAAATTCTTGCGGCTCGAAAATTCCCCTCCCCTCCCCTCCCCCCCCATAACTTTTCTAATGGTCCGTCCCTTAGAGGGGCTATCCAGTCACCAGGATATTGCGGCGGTTTTAGGTCAATTCTGTGCTGAAGTCATTGCTTAGTTCCTCTACCCATACACAAAATGCTCCTATAAAGTTACGAAGAAGATATCAAACAAACTTCATCAGCTGTTCATCAGGGATAACTAAGTATTTTTCTTTAGCGATTTTTGGATGCATAGCATTGAATCTTGAAAAAGTTGGCCCAGCCTTTTTCCAGTCTTAATCCATGACCTTCCTTGCCATCCATTGCAACAGTAGGCTCGATTACCAGCCGATGTTCTGGGAAATGAGCCTGCACTCAAACCCCGAAAGTCTCTCTTCGGGGAGGATCAAAGAACGGACCCGAGAGACGGCAGAAATCGAGCGTATTGCAATAGACGAGAGGAGACAGTTTTTATGCCTAAACATAGTCTTCGATAATAAAACTGGACCATTTTTTTGGCCTAAAATTGATGCCAAAAAATTTTTCGCTTTTTAAAAAAAAAGCAAAGGGTGTGACATAGCCCTTTTAAGCAGTTTTCTTGTCATGTTCGAACAACAACAACAACAAAGAAACAAAAGTAACCCAATATTTGTTTACAATTTCATAACTACGCTCTTTCGCTTTTCGTGGTGTGAAAATACAGCTAATTTTTTTTTGCTCGCCTATTTCTTTACTCTTACTGATTTTTAACTTTGTTTGTGGGAAAGGCCTTCGTGCAATTACCGAAGAACATAGAAATTTTTTGAAAGAAGTCTTTTATCGTCTTGCTCTTTCATACCTCTTGTGTGGCGTTGGCGGTTTTCTGAGGAATCAGATAAGTGACAAGGCTTTGTAGCGTACTTGGTGTTGAATACATTGGAGCACCTAGACTTTGTGATCTCAGTGTTGTCGCAATAATTGTAGTGATAAGGATCTTTAGGAGTTCCATTTTGTTCTGTAAAATAGGATAGAATACAAATGTAAAATACATTAAAAAATTCGGAATACACATCATCATATGTTTAAAAAATAGGTACACGCATATCAGTGTATTTTCTCCTTAACATGAAAGCGAGTGTATCTATTTGCGTTTAGAAAAGTAGGCCAATAGAGAAACAGAGTGATGACGTCACAAAAACTAAATTCGTGAAATTACAGGATGGGTTAGTATATCCAGAAAGAATAAGATGAAAAATTTTCACTTGCCCAAAATCAGCTTGTTATTGCAAATCTGCGGGAGGATATAAGTATTGTTACGCTGCAATCACTCCTGGGGTTATCAAAATCTATGACATTAGAGGGTAACAGGGGACTGTTATCCACGAATGTTGACCGACGACCGCCGTTACAGCGAGGTTTAATGAATTTCCAGCTTCAAAATTTCCACCTGATCCCTCGGGAAACAGTTAATTTTGTTTCCCGAGAATCTCAGGGCCAGTTATTTAAACGGAGTTTAGCCAGTGTTTAACAAAACCGCGTTCTAAGTCATTTTCAGTTCGACAATGCTTCCGTCTAAGCACCATTTATTGTGAAAAGATTCATTAAAGCATAAGGCGTATACAGGACAACACTTTTTTTCTTAATATTACCCACTAAGGAAGACATCTGGAGGTCCAAAGATTTGCTAAACCGCGGCCTAGGGTAGACTTCGTTTAAATAACCAACCCCCATTTTTTTCCCGAGGCGGATGAGATTCTAGGGAAGCAAAATTAACTGTTTCCCGAGGGACCAGTCATTAAACGTTTATTGCTCAATGAAATATTTTGATGGAGTATGCGAGCAGAGCCCAACACATAAGAACAAATTGAGAAACTGTTCAGCCCAATAGTGCGCGTCACTTTAATCGCATATACACACAGGGTACCCAGAATAATTTAGCGCGGAGATACATAGCGTAAAATGACATTTTACTTACCTTTCACTCAGTTGATTTTAGGTTAACTTCTTTGCAGTGAGAGGTTGTTTGACTGAGAGTTAAACCCTTGATCCTCTTTATATGCCAACTGCAGAGGAAGACGTAACCCGTCTTCCATCATTTTCTGTAAGGGTGAATTTTGATTTATTCCTGTGACAAATCTTTCCCTAGTCGATTTACTTCCAATCATATCATATTCTGGGAAATATTCTTTCCTACGATCACATATGGTATATTCTGTAATGCTGTATAGATATAGATTATATGGACTCCGGAATGGGTGGTGTTATCGACTACAAAACTAGTTCGTTCAGTGGAAGAAGTAACTCGATGCAGGGTCGCATCATTTTGCGGTAAGGGTAAATTGTCTTGGTTTATTCTTGTAACACATCTTTCCCTGGCTGAAATACTTTCAAAAATCATGTTATATTCTCAGACGTATTCCGCTGTAGTATCGCGTGTCGTTAAACAGAAAACATTCAATAATTTTCTGTCCAAAAGGAAACTTATTTAAGAACACATTACTTCTACTTCAATACCAGAAAGTTCGTTTAATGAAGGATACCTTATTTTGAGATTTTTTCTTAAAATTTACCCTTCCTTTCTTCTTAATAATATACTAATAGCTCCTCTTTTAATTTCTTGCGATTTCGTCCGTAAGGTATCTCAATCCTTGGGCGAAGTATCAGGGGAATTTACGTTGTCCTTTAAATCCAAAGTGAAAGGTTTTGAACGGAAGATTGAACACTCGTCGAAGGTAACGTAAAAATCTCAACTTGTCACAGCAAGTCAAATTCCTTTTAAGTATATATCAGGAAATGCCGCTAGATATGATATTCGATATCTGTCTGAGAACATTCCGTTTTGCTTAACTGACGTAATAATGAGCTTTATTGAGGAAACGAATTGAGCGCGAAAAACTGTTTCAGAGCTTCTGTTTAGCTATAAAGAAATGTCCTTGAATTATGCAAAGCAAGCTTTCTTGTGCAAAGCCAACCGTCTTTAAAATAAAAGAATGAAAGCATAGTGAATGAAAGTGTGGTCGTGTGAGCAACAGTCTGTGATACACAGAGCCCAGAAGGGAGGGGGGTCAGGACGGTACTCCCTTATATAAGCTGTATCGGTATGTGCAGCTCTTCCTTTTGAAATTGCAGCCGCCTTTTCGAATTCGAGAGAGAGAGGTAATGGGTGATCTAATGTGATATTGTTCATGTGGTCTTGAAGATACAATCAGTTATTGAGATAGGTTAATGAGTTTATTCACCAAAACACACTGTCGTAATATGCAGCGATTCAGGGACTTTTCAAACAACGAAGTGACTGATTGCTTATTACACCGCCTAACAGCCATTGCTGGAAATTATTGAAATACCCAATTGGTGAGGAAAAAAAACCGTCAACTGATTCATCACCACGTTCAAAGAAACAGGAATCACATAACTGCAAGAATTAGCTCACGATTTTGCAAGTGCTTGAGTGGAAAGGAATTTGAAGAACGATAACGAAGCCCATTCAGGCAAGGTCACAACCACAAAGAGTTGTGTAATTGGTTTTATGTGATTAACGAATAGACTTCAGTGGTATCTGTTTATGGTCATTAAAATAAGAGAATAAGAATAAGCGTTAATCATATAACATGTCTTAAATTATGCTTTTCCACTTGCAATTTTCAATCACGTGACTCCTAGTTTTAGTACTGTCTCATCACATCGGGAAATTCGTAAGCACGGAAGTTTTGTATCACATAATTGATAGACCCTACAAACATGGCGACGATGTGCAATGAACCTAAAATGATTAACCCTGATGCAAAATTTTAATTCTCGTTGTTGTCCCATCGCATTTCCCTCAGACGTAATAGGGAGAAGTTGTTTAAGTATCAGTTTAAATTCATTATTCTGTGATCAGGCCCTTAATTCTTGTGACCACTTTTTTCCGCCTATATTAAAGTAGAGATATCACTGGACGAAATTTGACGCTGAACACTCTAATAAGGTCCTCAAGGGTTAACATTTTTCAGTTTGCAATTTACCGACTTCTTGAAAAAACATTTGATGCTTCTCAACTGGATTTATGTCACAGCTCTCTCTCACCTAAGATCTTGATTTTATTTATTTATCTCTTTAAGAAGTCTTTTTTTGGAGCCTGTGTTATTCACCAGTGAGTGTGAACTTTGATAATTCTAGCGTAGTTTACTCGAAAACGATAGAGAATTTTAGTGATATGGAACTCGATTCTCATGGTATTGTAATTAAACTCCCTACTTCCTAGACTCAAGATTAGTCCGAAGTGTGGAGGGCAGTTGCTTTCCGAAGAGGGTGTCATCATAAGATTGCACAAGTGTAAAATGTCATTAGGAAGTAATAAATGGGGATTGAAGCAAAAAAAATACAGATGATAGTTTGAATAGCATTTTATTGTTAATTTAACAACAAGAAGCTTACAATAAATTATAGTCGTTAAAACATCTGTGACAGATTACAGTATAAACTGACCATGGTCAGCTACAAACAATGATCTCAATATGGACTTTGTCGTTAAACTCAGATAACTAAGCTACTTCGTGCTGTAAATGACTTCACAAAAATTGAAGTTACTATAATTTAGTCGACAAGGGCAAGATAAGCGGGAAAAAAAGCGGTCAAAAATAGTACAGTGAATCTACAGACTCATCAACTTATTCCTTTTTAACTAACATTAAGGTCATTAAGGTAGACAGAAGACTACTTAGAAATGATTGGACCTCTCAGAGATCATTTCAAATAAAATTTCAAATAAAATTTAAATAACATTAAAGGTGCTTTTTAAATAGAAATATCAAACTTTTTCCAAACGTAGTCTTATGGATTCCTTCATAAGTAATAAATAATAATGAGGTCCTATTTTTGTAATCCACGGTGCAACGCAATCTATTTTTCCTTCATAAATTGTACACACAAACGGCGGCCTCCTTAATGACGCCACTTAGCGAGTAGAGTACGACGTAATTCCTGTAAATCGTCACCTTGTCATCGGTAATCGGGCCTTGCTGTAAAAAAGAAGGGATTTCATTTCAGACATTTTTGAAGACATTTTTTTTCATCTCAGCCAAACGCGATAAAGCATACATTAGCATGAATGATCAACAGGTCCCTGCCCCAGGCCTAGGGAGAGGCGGGGAGGGGGGGTTACTCCCATATTTAAAGGACACACACTGAGCTGAGCCGAAATTATTACTAGTTTTCTAAGGGATCTTTTTCCATACTTGGATTTCTGAAAGAAAGACATTAGATGATTCTATCAAAAGAAAACCATAGCATGACGCTTTTTTTGGTCTTTTTTCGACAACTCAGGAGCTTTACTTGAAAAAGGTGGCCCAATTTTATCAAGTTGCGATCCGTCTCCATCCTGGCCATAGAAAATCATTTCATACTGACTTTTAGTTCCAGTACAGTAGGAGAGCGATTTTGAATAAAAAAGGAACCATTATTTCAGGATCTTTTCGATCCCAATGTCTTTTTAGGGCCGGGTTTTAAAGTAATAATAGTTGTATTATGTGATAGCTTACCAGCAAGTTGCTATTAACAAGGGCTTGGAGATATACGCGAATATTTCGGTTCATCTGCGCCGTAGAATTTCCGAATGCAGTATTGGGTACAGGAAAGCCTTTGTTTTGCATCTGAAAAGTTTGTAAAAAATCAAGTTGTTAATGGAAAGTGTGTCTTTTACACTTAATGCGCCTAACATGCAGCCTGTGTACAGGGGAGGGGGCGTCTGTGCAAAGGCTACGTAACATGCTACATTTCCTAAAAGTATTTCATTTCGAGTAGGTTTGAGAAGTGTAAATTCAGCTGTAAATACTAGTGTATTGAATTCAATAGATCAGTATTATATTCTTATATTCAATAGATTCTTTATTTCAGTGCCCAGTTGTTCAAAAGGTTGATAACGCTATCCACTGGATAAATCTCTCATGATCCAGTGGATAGCACAATTGGTTTCCCTAATACTCACCTTCTGGAGACTGATTTATCCGATGAATCGCGCTATCTAACGTTTGAACAAGTGGGGCCAGTAGTATTTTTAAGAAGCGTAATACTTCTGACTTTCCTAGGTTGCAAAACACGACCAGTTGGCTTTTGTGATCGATACGAAACCGGAGAAATTTGGGAACAAATAAGCATGATTTAACCCCTCTATCTTCCGTGCGAAGATAGCTGGGGGAAAAGGTAAAAAGAAAGCGCGCGAGGGACGATGGGAAGGGAAAGAGAAACAGAGCTCCCTCTTTCCATCGTCCCCCGCGGGCTTCTTACTTTTGCTTTACAGTGGAACCTCGATAAACGAACCTCTAGGTGCGGAGTCCTCGCTGTAACGAATGGTATTCTTCGCCCCAGCAATAGTACAATATATGAAAAAAAATTCGATAAAACGAACCCTCTCACAAATTTTCTAGTCCGCTGTATAACGCTTTTGGAATATCGATAAGAGCCTCAGTGGCGGAGAGTGAAATTTCCGCAAGCTTATTTTACTCTACCAATAAGAAGCTAATTTTAACTGTCTTCACCTTACGACTAAGCATCACAGATGAAGCATTGACGTAAGTGCTTATGTCCCAGAGCACCTGAGCCAGCGAATTGTGCAGCGGCCCTTGGTTTTCTTCATAAGATAAGGCCATGTACATTGGACTTTTGAAGGCATCTATCTTCTCGTACGCGATTGTTGCATTGTCTTTCAATAGCTGCAGACAGAGGATTGTTATATTAAAATGCACATCTTACAGAGAGTCTAGAACTGTATAACTTATTCAATATTTTGTTGCATGCAAAATCTTTCAAACGCCCTTTAATAAAGGCTTGAAACCTCCTTAAACTGGGAAAATAACTTTCTGGAAATTAAACAAACAAACAAACAAACAAACTGTTCATAAGTACATAGCTGCGATGGAAGTTCCAGTGGTACCTGATTTGATGTGCAAGATTGTGTGTTGATTTGTGGTGGAAATTTCGCGAAAGGTGGCTCTTTAAGAAAGCTTGTCGATGTGATGAACTGATAAAGGTTTTTCATCTGAAAAAAAAAAAAAAGAATAAGGATACGAATAAGAGAGACAAATGTTATCAATTTGCGATGCTATTTTCTACAGAAAACTAAACGGAGAAAAAAGTTGTAGTCAAGGTTCTGGGAGGTTGAGAAGTCAGTTAGGCTAGCATAAACGGTTTTTCTTCAAACAAGACAAATATTAAAGGGTTTAGTTTATCGTTTGTCTCACGATTGTCACTTTGATATCGATCGCAACGTTTCAACCGCACACTGAAGGTCATCATCATCGCCTGATGAAGACCTGCAATGTGCGGTCGAAACGTCGATCGCGATCAATATCGTGAGACGAACGATAAAAGCTGAACCCTTTATACGCATTATCCACGATGATTAATATCTTTCATGACAAGACCGAAAAAGAAAAGTAAACATACTTTTCTAAACCATTCACGCCTAGACGTATCCTCAAAAAAACCTTTGCGAGCTATACTTAGAGACGGACCAATAGAAAACTTATCGGGGGGGAGGGCGGGGGGGGGGGGGCAAAGTACAAAAAGAATATTCGCGGAAGGGAAAATTAAATGAAAAAAAAAATCATGCACGCCAATTAACACTAAAAAATATTCATGCAATGGCCTAAAAAAAATTCATACAAAGTATTTGATACCGAAAAAAGATTCCTGCGGCTCAAAAATTCCCCTCCCCTCCCCCCATAACTTTTCTAATGGTCCGTGCCTTAGAGGGGCTATCCAGTCACCAGGATATTGGGGCGATGTTAGGTCAATTCTGTGCTGAAGTCATTGCTTGATTCCTCTACCCATACACAAAATGCCCCTATAAAGTTACGAAGAAGATATCAAACAAACTTCATCAGCTGTTCATCAGGGATAACTAAGTATTTTTCTTTAGCGATTTTTGGATGCATAGCATTGAATCTTGAAAAAGTGGGCCCAGCCTTTTTCCAGTCTTAATCCATGACCTTCCTTGCCATCCATTGCAATAGTAGGCTCGATTACCAGCCGCTGTTCGGGAAAATGAGCCTGCACTCAAACCCCGAAAGTCTCTCTTCGGGGAGGATCAAAGAACGGACCCGAGAGACGGCGGAAATCGAGCCTATTGCAATAGACGAGAGGAGACAGTTTTTATGCCTAAACATAGTCTTCGATAATAAAACTGGACCATTTTTTTGGCCTAAAATTGATGCCAAAAAATTTTTCGCTTTTTAAAAAGATAGCAAAGGGTGTGACATAGCCTTTTTAAGCAGTTTTCTTGTCATGTTCGAACAACAACAACAACAACAAAGAAACAAAAGTAACCCAATATTTGTTTACAATTTCATAACTACGCTCTTTCGCTTTTCGTGGTGTGAAAATACAGCTAATTTTTTTTTGCTCGCCTATTTCTTCACTCTTACTGATTTTTAACTTTGTTTGTGGGAAAGGCCTTCGTGCAATTACCGAAGAACATAGAAATTTTTTGAAAGAAGTCTTTTATCGTCTTGCTCTTTCATACCTCTTGTGTGGCGTTGGCGGTTTTCTGAGGAATCAGATAAGTGACAAGGCTTTGTAGCGTACTTGGTGTTGAATACATTGGAGCACCTAGACTTTGTGATCTCAATGTTGTCGCAATAATGGTAGTGATAAGGATCTTTAGGAGTTCCATTTTGCTCTGTAAAAGAGGATAGAATACAAATGTAAAATACATTAAAAAATTCGGAATACACATCATCATATGTTTAAAAAATAGGTACACGCATATCAGTGTATTTTCTCCTTAACATGAAAGCGAGTGTATCTATTTGCGTTTAGAAAAGTAGGCCAATAGAGAAACAGAGTGATGACGTCACAAAAACTAAATTCGTGAAATTACGGGATGGGTTAGTATATCCAGAAAGAATAAGATGAAAAATTTTCACTTGCCCAAAATCAGCTTGTTATTGCAAATCTGCGGGAGGATATAAGTATTGTTATGCTGCAATCACTCCTGGGGTTATCAAAATCTATGACATTAGAGGGTAACAGGGCACTGTTATCCACGAATGTTGCATGACGACCGCCGCTACAGCGAGGTTTAATGAATTTCCAGCTTCAAAATTTCCACCTGGTCCCTCGGGAAACAGTTAATTTTGTTTCCCGAGAATCTCAGGGCCAGTTATTTAAACGGAGTTTAGCCAGTGTTTAACAAAACCGCGTTCTAAGTCATTTTCAGTTCGACAATGCTTCCGTCTAAGCACCATTTATCGTGAAAAGATTCATGAAAGCATTAGGCGTATACTGGACAACACTTATTTTCTTAAAATTACCCACTAAGGAAGACATCTGGAGGTCCAAAGATTTGCTAAACTGCGGCCTAGGGTAGACTTCGTTTAAATAACCAACCCCCATTTTTTTCCCGAGGCGGATGAGATTCTAGGGAAGCAAAATTAACTGTTTCCCGAGGGACCAGTCATTAAACGTTTATTGTTCAATGAAATATTTTGATGGAGTATGCGAGCAGAGCCCAACACATAAGAACAAATAGAGAAACTGTTCAGACCAATAGTGCGCGTCACTTTAATCGCATATACACACAGGGTACCCAGAATAATTTAGCGCGGAGATACATAGCGTAAAATGACATTTTACTTACCTTTCACTCAGTTGAATCTTGATTTTAGGTTAACTTCTTTGCAGGGGTACCGAGAATAATTTAGCGCGGAGATACATAGCGTAAAATGACATTTTACTTACCTTTCACTCAGTTGATTTTAGGTTAATTTCTTTGCAGTGAGAGGTTGTTTGACTGAGAGTTAAACCCTTGGTCCTCTTTATATGCCAACTGCAGAGAAAGACGTAACCCGTCTTCCATCATTTTCTGTAAGGGTGAATTTTGATTTATTCCTGTGACAAATCTTTCCCTAGTCGATTTACTTCCAATCATATCATATTCTGGGAAATATTCTTTCCTACGATCACATATGGTATATTCTGTAATGCTGTATAGATATAGATTATATGGACTCCGGAATGGGTGGTGTTATTGACTACAAAACTAGTTCGTTCAGTGGAAGAAGTAACTCGATGCAGGGTCGCATCATTTTGCGGTAAGGGTAAATTGTCTTGGTTTATTCTTGTAACACATCTTTCCCTGGCTGAAATACTTTCAAAAATCATGTTATATTCTCAGACTTATTCCGCTGTAGTATCGCGTGTCGTTAAACAGAAAACATTCAATAATTTTCTGTCCAAAAGGGAACTTATTTAAGAACACATTACTTCTACTTCAATACCGGAAAGTTCGTTTAATGAAGGATAACTTATTTTGAGATTTTTTCTTAAAATTTACCCTTCCTTTCTTCTTAATAATATACTAATAGCCCCTCTTTTAATTCTTGCAATTTCGTCCGTAAGGTATCTCAATCCTTGGGCGAAGTATCAGGGGAATTTACATTGTCCTTTAAATCCAAAGTGAAAGTTTTTGAACGGAAGATTGAACACTCGTCGAAGGTAACGTAAAAATCTCAACTTGTCACAGCAAGTCAAATTCCTTTTAAGTATATTATCAGGAAATGCCGCTAGATATGATATTCGATATCTGTCTGAGAACATTCCGTTTTGCTTAACTGACGTAATAATGAGCTTTATTGAGGAAACGAATTGAGCGCGAAAAACTGTTTCAGAGCTTCTGTTTAGCTATAAAGAAATGTCCTTGAATTATACAAAGCAAGCTTTCTTGTGCAAAGCCAACCGTCTTTAAAATAAAAGAATGAAAGCATAGTGAATGAAAGTGTGGTCGTGTGAGCAACAGTCTGTGATACACAGAGCCCAGAAGGGAGGGGGGTCAGGACGGTACTCCCTTATATAAGCTGTATCGGTATGTGCAGCTCTTCCTTTTGAAATTGCAGCCGCCTTTTCGAATTCGAGAGAGAGAGGTAATGGGTGATCTAATGTGATATTGTTCATGTGGTCTTGAAGATACAATCAGATATTGAGATAGGTTAATGAGTTTATTCACCAAAACACACTGTCGTAATATGCAGCGATTCAGGGACTTTTCAAACAACGAAGTGACTGATTGCTTATTACACCGCCTAACAGCCATTGCTGGAAATTATTGAAATACCCAATTGGTGAGGAAAAAAAACCGTCAACTGATTCATCACCACGTTCAAAGAAACAGGAATCACATAACTGCAAGAATTAGCTCACGATTTTGCAAGTGCTTGAGTGGAAAGGAATTTGAAGAACGATAACGAAGCCCATTCAGGCAAGGTCACAACCACAAAGAGTTGTGTAATTGGTTTTATGTGATTAACGAATAGACTTCAGTGGTATCTGTTTATGGTCATTAAAATAAGAGAATAAGAATAAGCGTTAATCATATAACATGTCTTAAATTATGCTTTTCCACTTGCAATTTTCAATCACGTGACTCCTAGTTTTAGTACTGTCTCATCACATCGGGAAATTCGTAAGCACGGAAGTTTTGTATCACATAATTGATAGACCCTACAAACATGGCGACGATGTGCAATGAACCTAAAATGATTAACCCTGATGCAAAATTTTAATTCTCGTTGTTGTCCCATCGCATTTCCCTCAGACGTAATAGGGAGAAGTTGTTTAAGTATCAGTTTAAATTCATTATTCTGTGATCAGGCCCTTAATTCTTGTGACCACTTTTTTCCGCCTATATTAAAGTAGAGATATCACTGGACGAAATTTGACGCTGAACACTCTAATAAGGTCCTCAAGGGTTAACATTTTTCAGTTTGCAATTTACCGACTTCTTGAAAAAACATTTGATGCTTCTCAACTGGATTTATGTCACAGCTCTCTCTCACCTAAGATCTTGATTTTATTTATTTATCTCTTTAAGAAGTCTTTTTTTGGAGCCTGTGTTATTCACCGGTGAGTGTGAACTTTGATAATTCTAGCGTAGTTTACTCGAAAACGATAGAGAATTTTAGTGATATGGCCCTCGATTCTCATGGTATTGTAATTAAACTCCCTACTTCCTAGACTCAAGATTAGTCCGAAGTGTGGAGGGCAGTTGCTTTCCGAAGAGGGTGTCATCATAAGATTGCACAAGTGTAAAATGTCATTAGGAAGTAATAAAGGGGGATTGAAGCAAAAAAAAATACAGATGATAGTTTGAATAGCATTTTATTGTTAATTTAACAACAAGAAGCTTACAATAAATTATAGTCGTTAAAACATCTGTGACAGATTACAGTATAAACTGACCATGGTCAGCTACAAACAATGATCTCAATATGGACTTTGTCGTTAAACTCAGATAACTAAGCTACTTCGTGCTGTAAATGACTTCACAAAAATTGAAGTTACTATAATTTAGTCGACAAGGGCAAGATAAGCGGGAAAAAAAGCGGTCAAAAATAGTACAGTGAATCTACAGACTCATCAACTTATTCCTTTTTAACTAACATTAAGGTCATTAAGCTAGACAGAAGACTACTTAGAAATGATTGGACCTCTCAGAGATCATTTCATTTCTGCAATTCAGACATGAGCTTAAACGCTTCTTATTTTAAATAACATTAAAGGTGCTTTTTAAATAGAAATATCAAATTTTTTCCAAACGTAGTCTTATGGATTCCTTCATAAGTAATAAATAATAATGAGGTCCTATTTTTGTAATCCACGGTGCAACGCAATCTATTTTTCCTTCATAAATTGTACACACAAACGGCGGCCTCCTTAATGACGCCACTTAGCGAGTAGAGTACGACGTAATTCCTGTAAATCGTCACCTTGTCATCGGTAATCGGGCCTTTCTGTAAAAAAGAAGGGATTTCATTTGAGACATTTTTGAAGACATTTTTTTTTATCTCAGCCAAACGCGATAAAGCATACATTAGCATGAATGATCAACAGGTCCCTGCCCCAGGCCTAGGGAGAGGCGGAGGGGGGGGGGGGGGGGGAGGGTTACTCCCATATTTAAAGGGCACACACTGAGCTGAGCCGAAATTATTACTAGTTTTCTAAGGGATCTTTTTCCATACTTGGATTTCTGAAAGAAAGACATTAGATGATTCTATCAAAAGAAAACCATAGCATGATCGTTTTTTGGTCTTTTTTCGACAACTCAGGAGCTTTACTTGAAAAAGGTGGCCCAATTTTATCAAGTTGCGATCCGTCTCCATCCTGGCCATAGAAAATCATTTCATACTGACTTTTAGTTCCAGTACAGTAGGAGAGCGATTTTGAATAAAAAAGGAACCATTATTTCAGGATCTTTTCGATCCCAATGTCTTTTTAGGGCCGGGTTTTAAAGTAATAATAGTTGTATTATGTGATAGCTTACCAGCAAGTTGCTATTAACAAGGGCTTGGAGATATACGCGAATATCTCGGTTCATCTGCGCCGTAGAATTTCCGAATGCAGTATTGGGTACAGGAAAGCCTTTGTTTTGCATCTGAAAAGTTTGTAAAAAATCAAGTTGTTAATGGAAAGTGTGTCTTACATGCGCCTAACATGCAGCCTGTGTACAGGGGAGGGTGCGTCTGTGCACAGGCTACGTAACATGCTACATTTCCTAAAACTATTTCATTTCGAGTAGGTTTGAGAAGTATAAATTCAGCTGTAAATACTAGTGTATTGAATTCAATAGATCAGTATTATATTCTTATGTTCAATAGATTCTTTATTTCAGTGCCCAGTTGTTCAAAAGGTTGATAACGCTATCCACTGGATAAATCTCTCATTATCCAGTGGATAGCACAATTGGTTTCCCTAATACTCATCTACTGGAGATTGATTTATCCGATGGATTGCGCTATCTAACGTTTGAACAAGTGGGGCCAGTAGTATTTTTAAGAAGCGTAATACTTCTGACTTTTCTAGGTTGCAAAACACGACCAGTTGGCTTTTGTGATCGATACGGAACCGGAGAAATTTGGGAACAAATAAGCATGATTTAACCCCTCTATCTTCCGTGCGAAGATAGCTGGGGGAAGAGGTAAAAAGAAAGCGCGCGAGGGACGATGGGAAGGGAAAGAGAAACAGAGCTCCCTCTTTCCTTCGTCCCCCGCGGGCTTCTTACTTTTGCTTTACAGTGGAACCTCGATAAACGAACCTCTAGGTGCGGAGTCCTCCCTGTAACGAATGGTATTCTTCGCCCCAGCAATAGTACAATATAGGAAAAAAAATTCGATAAAACGAACCCTCTCACAAATTTTCTAGTCCGCTGTATAACGCTTTTGGAATATCGATAAGAGCCTCAGTGGCGGAGAGTGAAATTTCCGCAAGCTTATTTTACTCTACCAATAAGAAGCTAATTTTAACTGTCTTCACCTTACGACTAAGCATCACAGATGAAGCATTGACGTAAGTGCTTATGTCCCAGAGCACCTGAGCCAGCGAATTGTGCAGCGGCCCTTGGTTTTCTTCATAAGATAAGGCCATGTACATTGGACTTTTGAAGGCATCTATCTTCTCGTACGCGATTGTTGCATTGTCTTTCAATAGCTGCAGACAGAGGGTTGTTATATTAAAATGCACATCTTACAGAGAGTCTAGAACTGTATAACTTATTCAATATTTTGTTGCATGCAAAAACTTTCAAACGCCCTTCAATAAAGGCTTGAAACCTCCTTAAACTGGGAAAATAACTTTCTGGAAATCAAAGAAACAAACAAACGAACAAACTGTTCATAAGTACATAGCTGCGATGGAAGTTCCAGTGGTACCTGATTTGATGTGCAAGATTGTGTGTTGATTTGTGGTGGAAATTTCGCGAAAGGTGGCTCTTTAAGAAAGCTTGTCGATGTGATGAACTGATAAAGGTTTTTCATCTGAAAAAAAAAAAAAAAGAATAAGGATACGAATAAGAGAGACAAATGTTATCAATTTACGATGCTATTTTCTACAGAAAACTAAACGGAGAAAAAAGTTGTAGTCAAGGTTCTGGGAGGTTGAGAAGTCAGTTAGGCTAGCATAAACGGTTTTTCTTCAAACAAGACAAATATTAAAGGGTTTAGTTTATCGTTTGTCTCACGATTGTCACTTTGATATCGATCGCAACGTTTCAACCGCACACTGAAGGTCATCATCATCGCCTGATGAAGACCTGCAATGTGCGGTCGAAACGTCGATCGCGATCAATATCGTGAGACGAACGATAAAAGCTGAACCCTTTATACGCATTATCCACGATGATTAATATCTTTCATGACAAGACCGAAAAAGAAAAGTATATTGGAAAAAATATTTGGCAAATATTTTTTCCAACATACTTTTCTAAACCATTCACGCCTAGACGTATCTCCAAAAAAACCTTTGCGTGTTATACTTAGAGACGGACCAATAGAAAACTTATGGGGGGGGGGGGGGGCAAAGTACAAAAAGAATATTCGCGCAAGGGAAAATTAAATGAAAAAAAAATCATGCACGCCAATTAACACTAAAAAATATTCATGCAATGGCCTAAAAAAAATTCATACAAAGTATTTGATACCGAAAAAAAATTCCTGCGGCTCAAAAATTCCCCTCCCCTCCCCCCCATAACTTTTCTAATGGTCCGTGCCTTAGAGGGGCTATCCAGTCACCAGGATATTGCGGCGGTTTTAGGTCAATTCTGTGCTGAAGTCATTGCTTAGTTCCTCTACCCATACACAAAATGCTCCTATAAAGTTACGAAGAAGATATCAAACAAACTTCATCAGCTGTTCATCAGGGATAACTAAGTATTTTTCTTTAGCGATTTTTGGATGCATAGCATTGAATCTTGAAAAAGTTGGCCCCGCCTTTTTCCAGTCTTAATCCATGACCTTCCTTGCCATCCATTGCAATAGTAGGCTCGATTACCAGCCGCTGTTCGGGAAAATGAGCCTGCACTCAACCCCCGAAAGTCTCTCTTCGGGGAGGATCAAAGAACGGACCCGAGAGACGGCGGAAATCGAGCCTATTGCAATAGACGAGAGGAGACAGTTTTTATGCCTAAACATAGTCTTCGATAATAAAACTGGACCATTTTTTGGCCTAAAATTGATGCCAAAAAATTTTTCGCTTTTTAAAAAGATAGCAAAGGGTGTGACATAGCCCTTTTAAGCAGTTTTCTTGTCATGTTCGAACAACAACAACAACAACAAAGAAACAAAAGTAACCCAATATTTGTTTACAATTTCATAACTACGCTCTTTCGCTTTTCGTGGTGTGAAAATACAGCTAATTTTTTTTTGCTTGCCTATTTCTTCACTCTTACTGTTTTTTAACTTTGTTTGTGGGAAAGGCCTTCGTGCAATTACCGAAGAACATAGAAATTTTTTGAAAGAAGTCTTTTATCGTCTTGCTCTTTCATACCTCTTGTGTGGCGTTGGCGGTTTTCTGAGGAATGAGATAAGTGACAAGGCTTTGTAGCGTACTTGGTGTTGAATACATTGGAGCTCCTAGACTTTGTGATCTCAATGTTGTCGCAATAATGGTAGTGATAAGGATCTTTAGGAGTTCCATTTTGCTCTGTAAAAGAGGATAGAATACAAATGTAAAAAATACATTAAAAAATTCGGAATACACATCATCATATGTTTAAAAAATAGGTACACGCATATCAGTGTATTTTCTCCTTAACATGAAAGCGAGTGTATCTATTTGCGTTTAGAAACGTAGGCCAATAGAGAAACAGAGTGATGACGTCACAAAAACTAAATTCGTGAAATTACGGGATGGGTTAGTATATGCAGAAAGAATAAGATGGAAAATTTTCACTTGCCCAAAATCAGCTTGTTACTGCAAATTTGCGGGAGGATATAAGTATTGTTATGCTGCAATCACTCCTGGAGTTATCAAAATCTATGACATTAGAGGCTAACAGGGCACTGTTACCCACGAATGTTGACCGACGACCGCAGTTAAAGGGAGTTTTAATGAATTTCCAGCTTCAAAATTTCTACCTGGTCTCGCGGGAAACAGTTAATTTTGTTTCCCGAAAATCTCAGGGCTAGTTATTTAAACGGAGTTTAGCCAGTGTTTAACAAAACCGCGTTCTAAGTCACTTTCAGTTCGACAATGCTTCCGTCTAAGCACAATTTATCGTGGAAAGATTCATGAAAGCATGAGGCGTAGACTGGAAAAGCACTTATTTTCTTAAAATTACCCGCTAAGGAAGATATCTGGAGGTCCAAAGATTTGCTAAACCGCGGCCTAAGGTAGGACTTCGTTCAAATAACCGACCCCCATTTTTTCCAGAGACGGATTCCCGAGGCGGAGCCGAGGGAAACATTGAGATTCGAGAGAAGCAAAATCAACTGTTTCCCCGAGGGACCAGTCATTAAATGTTTATTGTTCAATGAAATATTTTGGTGGAGTATACGAGCAGAGCCCAACACATAAAAACAAATAGAGAAACTGTTTAGCCCAATAGTGCGCGTCACTTTAATCGCATATATACACACAGGGTACCCAGAATAATTTAGTGCAGGGATACATAGCGTAAAATGACATTTTACTTACCTTTCACTCAGTTGATTTTCAGGTTAACTTCTTTGCAGTGAGAGGTTGTTTGACTGAGAGTTAAACCCTTGGTCCTCTTTATATGCCAACTGCAGAGGAAGACGTAACCCGTCTTCCATCATTTTCTGTAAGGGTGAATTTAGATTTATTCCTGTGATAAATGTTTCCCTAGTCGATTTACTTCCAATCATATCATATTCTGGGAAATATTCTTTCCTACGATCACATATGGTATATTCTGTAATGCCGTATAGATATAGATTATATGGACTCCGGAATGAGTGGTGTTATCGAATACAAAACTAGTTCGTTCAGTGGAAGAAGTAACTCGATGCAGGGTCGCATCATTTTGCGGTAAGGGTAAATCGTCTGGGTTTATTCTTGTAACATATCTTTCCCTGGTTGAAATACTTTTGAAAAATCATGTTATATTCTCAGACGTATTCCGCTGTAGTATCGCGTGTCGTTAAAAAGAAAACATTCAATAATTTTTCTGTCCAAAAGGAAACTTATTTAAGAACACATTACTTCTACTTCAAAACCGGAAAGTTCGTTTAATGAAGGATAACTTATTTTGAGATTTTTTCTTAAAATTTACCCTTCCTTTCTTCTTAATAATATACTAATAGCCCCTCTTTTAATTCTTGCAATTTCGTCCGTAAGGTATCTCAATCCTTGGGCGAAGTATCAGGGGAATTTGCGTTGTCCTTTAAATCCAAACTGAAAGTGTTTGAACGGAAGATTGAACACTCGTCGAAGGTAACGTAAAAATCTCAACTTGTCACAGCAAGTCAAATTCCTTTTAAGTATATTATCAGGAAATGCCGCTAGATATGATATTCGATATCTGTCTGAGAACATTCCGTTTTGCTTAAGTGACGTAATAATGAGCTTTATTGAGGAAACGAATTGAGCGCGAAAAACTGTTTCAGAGCTTCTGTTTAGCTATAAAGAAATGTCCTTGAATTATACAAAGCAAGCTTTCTTGTGCAAAGCCAACCGTCTTTAAAATAAAAGAATGAAAGCATAGTGAATGAAAGTATAGTCGGTTGAGCAACAGTCTGTGATACACGGAGACCAGAAGGGAGGTGTGTGTGTGTGTGTATGTGGGGTGGGGGGGGGGGGGGGGGGGGTCGGGACGGTACTCCCTTACATAAGCTGTATCGGTATATGCAGCCTTTCCTTTTGAAATTGGGGATTGAATTTAACCGTGTGGATGTAAAATATGGTAAGGGTTTGTGTTCTTTGAAACCCAGCCCTCTTAACAACTTATAGCGCACACCCTACCCCCACCAGAACTGACCAGGACAGCACCCCCGGAACATAGAGAAAAGCTTATGCAAATTACTGACAGTAACAACAGTACAACGACTGCTTTGTGTAAAATATCGGTTCGGAGAAGCAAAAATTGGCTGGAATTTTCTATAGCTTGAGGAATGCTAAAAATTTCTAGATGACTACTAATTTTAGAAGCTTATTTAAGTAAATTTTCCTACGCCCAGGTTAAGCTATATTTCGTAGAAAAAGGAAACCTAAAATTTTCGGATTCGAAAAGGTGATGGAGAGAGGAATCACAAGAATTCTCAGTTTCGTAAAACTTTAAATTGCATTTGGAATTTTCCGGAAAATAATACTGAAGCCTTTATAATAATTTCGAAAAGACTCAAGTTGCTCCGAGGATGACCGAACAGATACCGTATTTTTATAGCGCCGCTAAAAATGCCGGCTTTCTAGAGATCTAGGGTACTAGATAGCCTAAAAAGTGTTTTTAATACTTTTAGCAGGAAACCGTCGTTGGGTGCCCCTGAAATTATTTATAGAGTTTGCGATTCAGTGACATTATTAAATCGAGCCAAGTATTGATAATGCCCGTCTACTGAAACTATGCCCGTCTACTGAAACCAATATTCCCGGATGGGTTGTAGGTATACATATTGGATCTCTATTATGAGTTCTGTTTTTAACTGCAGTTCAGTTAGAATGTTAGTTATCGTACTGTCGAACAAGGTATCGAACACGATAGCGTTCAGGAGATACGGAGTGACGGCACCAGTGACTTTCACTACAAGTTTAGGAGCATCGTCGTCGACAGTTCAAAATGACGGTAATGTCAGACGTGGACAGAAAAAACAAGAGATCTATTCCTGAGATGTTTTTTATGGCAAGATTCCGAACAGGAACCAATTCTCCAGCTACATTGCTAAACATAGGTTAATGTCTTCCTGTTGATATTCAGAAACTTTGTGCTTAAGATAAATGTTGATTTTAACTCTGAGCTATATTGAAACAAACAAACAAACAAAACAGAACTAAAGCAAAGCAAGCAGACGAGGCGTCCTAATATTCCTAAAGGATTGTTTAGCTAAAAAGTAAAAGCATTCTAACAGCACGTCTACGAAAAAAAATCCTGAACATCAGAAGTTTAAGAGTTACGATGTTCTTTAGCGAGGAATCTAACTTTTTAACTGAAAAACGGTTGTGACATCTACTCAGATTGTCTAATTTGGGATTTGTTACGTTGTATACAGGTATGTATGGCGCCATGATTTTTGAGCCCTTTTGGTTCGAAATAACAGTTTAACTTAGAGTAAAATAAAGTTTTGTGTTCTCTGGATCGAGGGTTTCGGGAAGTGGGTATTGGGTATTATCAAAAACTAAATAATTGGATAATGCATTCTAGAGCTCTGATTGGCTTAGCCATCATGGTATATGAGCCATTATACCACGCACTCGAAATACGATAACTGTGCCGGCGCGTCTGCTCAAAATTAAAAACAAGCTGAAAATCGGTTTTTTTTACAAACAAAGTCGGGAAGAATTCTCGATATTTTATGGGCGTTTAATTAAACAATTTTTCCACTCGCTCTTGTTGGATATGAGATGTTTATAGCCATCTCGACGCTAAGCTCATATCCAACGCGCACTCGTGGAATAATTGTTAATTATTATCATTCATCTCTCTAGAACATCTGTTCAGTTATGATAAAGGGTACAAGAATTACTAGGAATGGTCTTTCCCAGAGGTAAAATTAGGCTGAGTCACGTCTGCATTGGTCTGGGCGGAACAAAAAAGAAGCAGCGGAGAAACAATTTTATTTTCAAGTTATCTTGATTCTTAAATTTGAAGGTAGGGTTTGCAAAACGTTCTGTCAAATTAAAAAAAGTAAAATTTTTGAAGGAAATCAGTATACTTGATTAAATACAACTTAAGTTTAGAGACTCCCTCTCCTATACAAACCAGTGCAACTATTGATATAATTATTTGTCATTAAAAGCATATTTGAAGTCAGTCCTATTACAAAAAACTTGGTCTTTTAACGTTTAGGAAAGTTGTACCATTATTTGAAGGAGATTCTTGAATGAAGCTTTTCAAAACCATCTTGCCCTGACCTTCATGCAAACGTCGATGAAATTGTTAAGTGTTGTATCTCCAAGAAGTTGACATTTACACAACTTCTTTAGAAGGAAAATAATCATAACAAATGAAAAATAAGCACAATTCTTCTTTTTTCAAAATTTTATTGTTAATTTAACAAAAAGACGCTTACAATGATTTCTAGGCGTTACAAATCTGTGACAGATTACAGTATAAACTGATCACGATCAGTTATAAACAATGATTTCAATATGAACTTTATTATTCAGGGAAGTTTCTCTTGCTAGCTTCGTTGTACTATCTACTATCATCAAGTAACTAGGCCTGTTCACAGAAATTATAATTAATTATTATGGAGAAGAGGTGAAAAAGTAATTACAACGACAAAGTAAAGATATCGACTTAAAGTCTCAGTGGAAATTAACCAAGAATTTTGTTCATTATTTAAACTAGAGGGATAAACAGGTAGGTAGGAGATCGTAACATTCCATCATATCTCCTAAAGAGGTTATGTGACCAAAGGGAACAGAAACTGAACAAACGAGATTCTTTCCCTTTTGACAAAATTCGAAAGCTTTTATGAGTTCACCTTCTCTTCACTTCAAACAGAAGCCTGATCAATGCTTCTTATAAATAACATGAATTGTCGGCTCTTTAACAAGAACATCATAAATAGAGCAATTTATTTTTATAGTTTAAAATCACAATTTTTTTTAAACAGAGCTATATCGTTTGGCCAATAAATAATAAATAATGAACTGGTCTTGGTAGGATATTCCAGGGTGCACTGCAATCTTGTTTTTCGTTTTATAAGTTGTAGACACAAATGGCGACCTCTTTAATGACGTCACTTAGCGAGTAGAGAACGACGTAATTGCGGTAAATCGTCACCATGTCATCTGTAATAGGGCCTTGCTGTAGAGAGAGATATTATTTCAGGTTAACGATTTTTCTATTTTCACTCAACAAAAATATAAACAAAACAGATAGCTGAAAAATGTGGAAGTTTTTTTCAACGAAAACCTAGTAGGTTAAAAAACGTTAACTAAAAATTCCAGATTTAACGTAAGATATTATTTTATTCACAAATTGATGGTTACAAAACAAAACAGGCAGAAATTAGTTCCTCACATTGTAAATCACATTTGCATTCAAAATGAGGAAAAATTGAACAAAAAAAAAAAATTTCGTTGCACGTTTTTCAAATTGGATCTCCATCATTGTCATCGTCGTCTTTATTTTTAAATTTAACTTTCTCTTCATTTTATCCTCAATTTTTGGTTTTATTCAAGCTGTTCCCTGTTTCTTTAATTTTATTTCACTGTTGAAGGTTTTTGCTTTGTTTTGTTTTGATTTTTTTTCACAGGAGGAAGAGTTACTTTAAATATTGCGACCAGTTCAGTGAAATTCCTAAAGCAGTGACCCAGTCCCGCGCTTGGCAACACCGACGCACCTCAGAATCAATAAGCTATAGAAGTTAACTTTGTTCTCAAATTGAAGGTCTCGGGGTATTTTCTACTCTCAGTTTCTTAGATAGTAATGGAAATAATTTGTATGAGTGATAGCTTACCAATAAGGTATTGTTAACAAGTCCTTGCAGGTGTGCGCGAATGATCAGGTTCATCCGAGCCGAAGTATTTCCAGTTACTGCTGTGGGTACAGGAAAGCCATTTTTCCGCATCTGAAAAGTTTGCAAAAATGTTATTGTGATAAGATTTTTTAATGTTTAAAGCCATGGCAATCTCCGCATTCCTTGAGCCGCATTTCACTTCCAGTAAAAGTTGTGATAGACTATAAGAGGGCGCGTTTTTTAAACGATAAAACTTCCCTTAAGCGACTACCCAAAATGCGAAGAGTTAGTGGTATCTTACGAGAATCGGGCCACAGGGCGTTTCTTCCAAGAGGAGATCTCGATACATATACTTTTTGGTAGAGAATTAATCGCTCATGTGTATAGTTCGCTATAGGCTCTTCACAATGTCTGAGTAGCGCACTGCACACAGCGAACATAGAGATCAAACCATGAGTCAAGCGGTCGCGTACAACAGGTTAAAAACAATGGACAATTATAAAACTGTCAGCCCAAAAAGTGGTCACGGCCCTGGGCCCGGGGGTCACGGTAACCCACAAGATGTGGTCGGTTACGGGTGGTTCTAACTTTGACTGGAAAAATTTTGGTATTTATATAGATGGTCGCTTATGGGAGGTAGTCGCTCACGAGTGGTGGGCGCACATGGAGGTTTTTTGACTGTATATACTTGGATGTTTGGCATATATGTCATATATAGAAAAGGTATGAAGTGACGTAAGAACAGCAAGGGAGGCTCAAGGCTACAAATGATTAAGGGTGCTAAATTTTTCTCTGGGGTTTCATTTTTTACTTTTGTCAAAACCTTCGCTATCCACAAAACAGTGATGCTGGGAAAGCTATTCATGATTTTTTCTATTATTTTTTTTACTTTTAATACAGTGAAATTTCCGGCTGTATGCGTTACCTCACTACTTAGCATGACAGATGAAGCATTGACGTCAATGCTTATATCCCTGAGCACCTGAGCCAGCAGACTGTGCAGCGGTCCTTGGTTTTCTTCATAAGATAAGGCCATGTACAGCGGACGTCTGAAGATATCCAACTTCTCGTACGCGATAGTTAGATTGTCTTTTGAATTCTACAGACAGAATGCGTTATTACTTACAGAGGGTCCAGAACTGTACAACTTTTATTCGCTATTTTTGTGGCAAAAACACGTACTTAAGCAAAAGCGTCAATAAATAAATAAATAAATAAATGAATAAATAAACATCAAAGAGCAAACAAGAGATTTACTACTTTTTCACAATTCCTTTCATTTGATAGCACGTAGATGACGTGATTGTACGAATCCTCTATTGATAACCTGATACTACAATATTCATGACTTCATGAAATATATCAAACGCGAGACTGACTGTTTTAACACATATGAAGAACTGAAAGGAGCTGACAATACGACAACTTGAAGGTTATTTTAGACGAATTTTTATTAGCTTGGAATTATTTTAAAACATCTTCGAGTGTTGACTTGCGCAAATGATTTTGAAGGAGAAATTTGGGATCGACAAAAAAAGTTTTATTTGTGGTTTGATTGCTTGATCCTCAAATGAAGTAAAAACTGCCGCATTACTAACATATTAGAGGTTTAGCAACAGTACGTTAAAAACTTAAACAGCAGGGGGTTGAAAGTCTGAGTAGATACCTTATTTGATGTGCACGATTGTGTGTTGACTTGTGGTGGAAACTGGCTGAAAGGGGGCTCCCGGAGATGACTTGTCGAGGCAATGAACTGATAGAGACTTTTCATCTGAAAAAAATAATTAAAGAGAGAAATATTCTCAGTTTCAAAGAATTGTTGAAGGGTACCTAAAAAAAAACGACAACATCAACAACAAAAGTATATTTTTCACTGCCAGTGGCTAGGAGTGAAAGTTGACAAAAATAACAGAAACAGATAACCGTCTTGTATAAACACGACAAAGATTTTCTTCAACATATTTCCTAAACCAAGAGAGTTTTGTCTAAGCCCGTTCGTTCCTGGACTTTTCTTGAGAAAACTGACGCCTTTTGAAAGATACACTAAAGCCGTTTTCTGGTTATAGTAAAGACAAAAACAGAAAGTCAAAGATTTAAAGAACCAAATGATTAAACCATGCAATCTCCGTTTTCAGTCTAGAAACTGCAGTGAGTTTCTAATTTGAAACTAAAGGTTTTTGAATTTTGTTATATAACGTATAACTGACGAAATCTCATCCGGGTATACTTTGAAAAAGAAAATTAGTTTGGGCTGCGCAAGTTGTGCCCACCAGTGACGTCACAAATGCGGACAATGATCGTAGTTCACCGCGGGCAGTTTCGGGTGGTCTTTGTAGATGAAGAAGTTTCTTTAAGTGAATACGTTAGGACCTTTCATTGCAGAGATAAATGATTTCATCTGGAAAAATATAAACGCACATTTAACTCATTCCTACCTCTTGTGTGGCGTTGGTGGTCTTTGGAGGGATGTTATAGGTGACAAGGAATTGTAATATGCTTGGTGTTGAATGTAACGGGGCGCTGAGAGTTACAATAATGGTGGCGATAAGAACCTTTGAAATTTCCATTTTACAATCTGTTAAGGGAAAATGAATACAATGATAAAATTGATATAAATTTGATGGTGAATTCTATTTGACGCACATTTCCAAAACGACATTTTCTCTTCGTCAGCGACACTAAATTAGCTGTGAGTCCAATTCACATCATTTGTTGAAACAAAATTGCCCTACAGTGGTCACACGGAGTAGAGATCAAGACGTAAAAAGACACATCGTAGCTCAAAAACTAGTGGAGTGTACCGTTGACTCGAAAACACAGGGCAACAAACGTATCGCGGCTCTGCGTTGAATTGAGCGCAAAGGTAACTTGTGGTAACTTTTTCTTACCTTTCACTTAGTGGTCTGAAGACTCAACTTGTTTGATGTGAGAATTAGTTTGAATGTGGGAACTTTGTGGTGCGCTTTTTATGCCAACTGTAGAGGAAGAATTAAGTTGCCTTCCATCATTAAGGGAAAGTTTTTGATTTATTGCTGCGACAATTCTTTCTTAGTCTAAAAGTACGGTTTCAAATCATATTATATTCTGGGAAATATTCTTTCCTACCATCATACATGGCATTCATGGCATTCATGGGATGCTGTATACTAGACATAGTATTACGTCTTGTGCAAGACGTAACTCAATGCAGACGCACATCATTTTTCTGTAAATGTAATCGTTTTGGATCATTCCTGCGACACATCTTTCCGTGGTTGATTTACCTCCAGTAATCATGTTATATTGTCAGACGTATTCCACATTACCTTTGGACATGAAAAAAAATCGTTAACGTTTAGTTTTAATAGGAAGCGTTTTTAAGAACATCATAGACTTTCCAATCCCGGAACCCTCGCTAAATGATGAAAACACAATATTGAGATTTCTCCCTAAGATTTCCCTTTATTTTCTACCTAGAACTGGTTTCTATTTTCCTGCAATTTCATAATCCATCTCTTTTCTGAGGCGAAATATCAGGGGTATATTTGTTTTACTTCAGATCCGTTCCTAAACGGAAGGTTGTAATACTCGTCACGGGTAACGCAAAATCTGCACCAATTGTGTCAATTGTCACAGGAACTCAAGTTCGATTTAAGTGTATTATTAGCAAATGTCAGTGGATATGATATTGGATATCAGGCTGAGAATATTCCCCATAACATGAACCTTACTTAGTTGAATAGCATAACAAAATTTAATTAAAGTTCTTCAAGAACTTCCGTTGATTTGAGGATGGCAATACTGTTTTTTGTGAGCCTAATCCGAGAATATCTTAATCATTTTATAGGGTCCTAGAGGATTAGAGGGAAGACAGTTTAGGGAAGACAGCGGGACAGACAGGGGACTAGAGGGAAGACAGTTTAGACAGTTTGTTTATTTAAGCAACAGTTGGTGATAGGAAGAGACAATTATTAGCTTCTTGGTTATTTAAGGTTAGGTGACTGACATATTTCAATGTGGCCCAATATCGATAATGGTCGAAGTAATCTGGATCTACATTCTGTGTGGAATGTTTGACTAGTTACCACTCCTTTGGCTATTTGAACTTAAGAAAGATTCTTTTTTCTTATAAGAATTGTTGTTATTTCTACTTTGTCGTTGCTCGAGATGACAAATTATGCCATAAGGAAACAAAAATTTTGTCTGAAAAGAGACAAATCCCTTAGGATGGGTTTTTGTAGGGAAGACCCGCCAATTGATGACGTATTTGTTAGCAACAAACTTGAAAAAAAAAAAAAACAAAAAAAAAAAGAAAACAAAAACAAACCAAACCTTGCCCCCGAAATTAAGGAGGAAGCCGCGGCAACCTCGCTCCCAGGGTTCTCTCCTACCCGCCCTGCGGAGCGCGAGAGAACGGATAGCAGAGAGAACCTGGGAACGAGGTTGAAGCCGCGGAAGATGTACTTTTTTTCCATTCACCACTTTGGACGCGCGAGTTATTAAAACCAATTTCAAGGCGATGAAAAAAAAAAAGCCTAGCCATTTTTTTACCTCTACACAGCCTTGTCAGGACCAAAATAAAAACAGAATACAAGAGTGTTGGTTTTTTTTTTTGGTTTATTGTTAATGTAACAACAGGACGCCTATAATGATTATGGTTCTTAAAACATCTGTTATAGATTACAGTAAAAACTGATCTTGATCAGTTACAAACGACGATATCAGTATTTGATGCACTTTAGGATTAAGGTAACTACTTACACTCTTTATGGAGACTAGAAAAAAGAAGAAACGGTTTCCATTGGAAAAACCAGAGTAGAAAAAATACAATAAAGTAAAATAACCCGACTAACATTTTTTCTCAGTGAGCCTGGTTGGCCAGGCTCACATTAACCATAACATCATATGTAAATAAAGAACATTCTGTAATCTCTTAAAACAACTTTGTCTTGTTTTTTCCTGAGTAATGTGGAATACGACGTCTTGCTTGCATTTACCAGGGTGTAAAGCAATCGTTTTTTCCTTTTATTAATAGAAGACACAAGTGGCGACCTCTTTAATCACTTCACTTAGCGAGTAGAGAAGTACGTAGCTGCGGTAAATCGTCACCATGTCATCTGTAAGAGGACCTTGCTGTGAAGAAAATGGACTTTATTTCAAGATAACTTTTGAAAACAGGTGTAAGCACATTACCGTTACACTTTTTCCACATCGCACCTCCATGAGATAACTAAGAGCACCATTACATTTTTCGGGAATGATCGTGCAGCTATCAGTAGCTCAAGTTATTTGATTTTTCTTATTCCCTGCCTAAACTAAAGGAAAATTTTGTACAAAAGTGCCTCATTAAGGAGATAACAGCAGTATACTAAATTTTACATGGGTTGATTCAGTAATGGTCTTCTGTTGACTTTTGTGCTATATTTCATCATTCAAAACACCGTTCTTTGGTACGAGAAGTGATTATCTTACCAGCAAGTTACCTTGAACCAGTGTTTGGAGGTACACACGAATGATGTGGTTCATCTGTGCCATAAAATTTCCAGTTGTAGTGGTTGGTACCGGGAAGGTGTTCTTGTGCATCTTAAAAGTTTGCAAAAGATGTTCAGACTTATCAGAATTATTTTGAATGAACTCAATCGCTGTCTCCAGTTGTTCAAATGGAGGATAGCGCTATCCATCCAATGGATAGCGCAATTGGTTTTTCTACTACGTATCGACTGGATAGTGATTTATCCGATGGATAGCGCTACCCAGCTATTCAAAAACTGGGGCCTGGAGGGGAATTAAAATTAGGTATTTATCTATTTCGTTTTGCATGCAATCTTTCGGAATAAATGTTGGCCTAAGCGGTTTTCACGATATACGGTGCAAACACACAGAAAATATCAATAGCTTTTAGGCTGTAAAAGTGTTTTAATCACATGCGAAACACTTTGTCGGGTTTCCTTGTGTCGTTTCGTTTGGACTACCTCTAAACCTTAGGAAAAATACATGGGGCAGATTTATTTTAAAACCCATCACTTTAAACTAATATCACATTCTTGGCCTGCAAAAAATGTACTCCATGTTTGGCTCACTTCGAAAAGGTTATAATTTAGTTCAAATTATGTTACCTTACGACTAAGCATTACAGATGTCGCATTGATGCCAGTGCTTATGTCCCAGAGCATCTGAGCCAGCAAATTGTGCAGTGGCCCTTGATTTTCTTCATAGGATAAGGCCATGTACAGCGGACTTCTGAAAATATCCATCTTCTCGTAGGCGATTGTAAGATTATCTTTTAATTGCTAAAGAGAAAAAAAAATGATGTTCAAATACATTCCTTACAGCCACTCTAGAACTGTCAAAATTTATTGGATTTTGATCAGAGAAACAAACCTGTTAAAGCAAGATAAATTTAGTTCATTTGCTTAATGTAAATTTCAATAAAAAAATCTAGTGAATCTATTCACAGCTTGTGACTAAATCATGAAACTAATGTCAGATTTGAGATGAAGGTTTCCAAATGGATACCTGGTTTAATGTGCAAGATTGTGTGTTGATTTGTGGCGGAAAGCGGCTGAAGGGTGGCTCGAAAAGATAACTCGTTGAGTTGATGAAGTGATACATGTTTCTCATCTGCAATAAATAAAGAAATCAATGTAATAAATAAATAAATAAATAAATAGATATTTATATAAATAGATGGATTGGATAGTCCATCTAATAGTCGATGAAAAACTAGCCTGAATTTCAACCGTCTCCTCGAGTTGCAAACTCCCGAGTGAGATTTCTGCATCAGCAAGCTGGTAATGACGTCCAGTGACGTCACTACTCCTTTACTTAATTAATTCATGCAAAAAGATTTTCATCTGGCAAACAAAGAAATATCGCCCGGAAAGGTCTACATGGTACATAATTGTTTTACTCTCGGCTTCCAGTTTATGGCTAGTGACGTCACTGGACGATATGAGTGGCTTGTAGATTTAGATTTCTTCCTCGGGGAGACCGCTGAAATTCAGGCCAGCAAGAAACGAGAAAAAAGAAAAACGGCAGACCTTTTTTTTTGGTAATAAATAATCAACAATTCTGTTTTCAACCCTTTAGTGCATTACGCTCAGTGTACAGTACAAGTAAATTCGCCAAAAGGTTTTTGACTCATGTCTTGGCCAGCAAGAAACCAGAAAAAGATAAATGACAGTCATCTTTTGTTGGTAATAAATAATGAACAATTATCTCTTCAACGTTTTTATGCATTACTGTCAGTGGACAGTACAAATAAGATCGCAGGAAGTTTTTGATTCATGTGTTAGATTTCCTGTTCTAGAAATAAATGTGATCATAGTCTTTTGGTTTACACCTAATAGTTAAGGAATGTACGCGAGAGTTTGATGTAGTTTTCGAGTAACATGTATTGGAAGAGGGAAGGTTATTTTGTGTCTAGCCCTAAATAACCTTTCTTTAGGGAATATTACTTCTGATCAGCTACAAACCTCACACCATTCATACCTCATATGTGGCATTGGCAATTTTGGATGGAATCACATAAGTGACGAGGATTTGAATTGTGGTTGGTTTTGACTGTGGTGGGGCGCAGAGAGTTTGTGAACTCAACGTCACAGTAATTATGGCAGCAATAATCCCCTTAAAAAGTTCCATCTTGAATCTGTAAATGAAAAAAATATAAAGAGCTGAAGAATAACTACAATCATACAAAGAGAACAATTTCTCTCTCCTACAAAAGGGTGTGACGACAAAAAAGCTGGTTTTCCCATTTATATAAACCGCGGAACGCTTCTACTTTTGCTAACAGGGCGAAGGCTTGCAAAAAGGAATCCCCATGCCTAAAAAGGCAGCCCAAACTAGCCACAAAGGAAGGAAATTCACAATTTTGCAGTTGTTTAGTTGCAACTTAGCAGAGGTATGGTATGAAATAAATTTGTTCTTACCTTTCACGTAGGCCTTTGTAATTCAACTTCTTTGCTGTGAGTGTTAGATATGTGTAATGTCTGAAACCCTGGTATCTCTTATATGTTGATTGTAGAGGAAGATGTAAACTTCATCTTGCATCATTTTTTTTAAAGGGAAAATTATCTAGTTTATTTCCGTGAGAATGTTTGCCCCGTTAACGTTCTTTCAATCATATATATTCTTGAAATGCTATCAAAAAGCACGGCATGCAATTTTTTTTGGGAAAAAAAATGACTCATGTAAGCAAAATAAAATCTGTAATAGGCTAAGAGACGCAATTCTGCGATCGTTTAAAGAAGAAAATTAATTTCAAGACTTATAAAGATTTTGTTCCTTTTTGAAATAAGATTTTCTTGTACTCCCTTTTGGTTTTGTAGCCCATCTCATCCTTGAGGCCAAATATTGGGCGAATTGCATTCGGACTGTAGTAGAAGTTCCTCAACAGGAACGTTGGTCGTTAGTCACGGGTATAGTCTATACTGGTCATAGCAAATCACTTTCCTTAAGTGTGTGTTATAAGCAATTGTTTGTAGATATGATATTCCATGTCGCTTAAAACATTTTGCGGCCCCCGGCTTCATTTGGAGTAGTGATAGGGCCATGGATGCAATATGTCTTTAAGGGCACTTGTAATTGCTAAGTTTAAGATATCATTGCTTCGGTTTGGCACCACAACATGAATGAAGTGTGGTTGTTGATGCCGTAATGATATTAATTACACATGGCTTGGTTTATATTGACCACCAATATGTATAAATAAAGCAAATATTTCGTGATAGCCGTTTAAACTGTTTTCAATTAAAAGGATACTTAGCTTTATTGTTTACAACTTCTCTTCTTCAGTTACAAACTTATGCATTTGGACTAAGCTTATTCTACCTATTGTCAGACCTTGGCAATGAGAATAGTTAATCTCGGAGTCGTAAGATGTATAATTACTGCGCGATTCTAAGAGATTCATCTTGATTGTGGCTGAATTTAAAGAAAACTTGTTGTTCTCGAAGTGTATACAGTGATCGCGGTCATAAAAGCGGCTGGGAAAAACAATGAATGAAAACTTGTTTTTTACTTGTATGGGCGGATTTTTCTTGAAATACAAATACAGAGTCAGTTTCACACATTTCAGGAAGTTGTTCAAGGATTTTTAATTGGGATAAATATAGATTTTCGTGAGTACTTTGAAAGTTGAATATACTCGGGTACGTGCTTGATCTTGCCTTCCTATTGAAGAGGGAAGAATACCTACTACCCTCTGAAACTAAAACGGGTTAGTTAATGTCAGTTACTCGTTGCAGACATTGCAGAGTTATGACTCTGCGACTTTGGTCAGAAAAGCTTAAAAGCAAAGTTTTTTTTTACACAACCGAAATACACGTCTTTGCACGTCTGCACGTGCGATTCACATTTTGGTACATTTCGCAGAAGTTCTTTTATGAAATTCAAGCTTTTATGTCGTCAGTTATTTTCTCTTCTTTCTTGAACTTGCCTGGCAAAAAAATAAAATAATGATGAAAAAATATTTCAACGAGGTTATTAGAGCAAGAGTTTTGTTATAAGGTACACGTTACATTTCATCCGCGTCGTCATTTTTGAGCAAGGTCTCTAATGCTTATAGGTGCTTCTTGAAAACAGAGACGAACGAAATTCCAAGACGTGTCTTCAATTTGAATGCACACAGACTTTCCCGTTTAGTGGCAGCGTTTTACTTAGTATTTTGGCCTTAATGTCCTGTCGCTCTTGGACTTTTTCAAAACCGTAAACACTTAAAGAGTGCACGAGTTGAAAAATTCGGTAATTTTTAGGTTTCAAATTTTCCCTGACACGTTTTTAATTTTCCGGCAGATTTGTCGGTATTTTTTCCTTTTGTTTATGAAAATGTCTGGAGAAAAACTTCTGACACTGTACATCTCTCAACCTTTGTGAACAGAACCCTTTTTATTAATAAAATCCGTACATAATTTTTAAAACATAGATGTAGGCTTTTGGATAATTTACTTCTGAGTTCCATTGGAAAACTGAAGTTTCTAAAACGCTTTTACCTCTTTTCCTAAACGTACCTTTCCTGTCAGCAAGAAAGGCTTCGCTTACTAGTTTGTAAATGTGATGACGTGATTCTAAGGCCCTGTTTGTATAGAGAAACCTTTTCTCAGGTAGAAGGGTCACGTTCCTAACTTTTCTTACAAAGCTTGGCAAACCGTTACCATCAAAGTTGACCGGGCTAGATTGTAACCCGGTTGCCTGAGTCACCCTTTTTCAATGTAAGGGTCATTGTCCTATCCTGGTCAACTTTTCTCAGTTTACTTTGGGTTGCGGGGTCAGCTAGGTAAAGGCGAGACATTCAGAGCATGCGCGACTGCTGTTCTTAGTTCCTGATGTGGACAAAAGGGTCAACCATATTTTCATATAAACAGTTCTTCTCCATAAAACGGAGCTTAAATGTATGCCACGTACTTGATTCGCCTGTTAACTTGAAACATTCACTTGACTTATTTATTTTATAAATGATTACATTTAGGTTACATAATGATTGTCTTTTTCTTAGTCATGCGTCCTGTTTTCTGTGTGGCTCCTGAAGTGCTCTACTATTGGTATAGCAGAAATCCACGTATGTTAGACGTGCTAACGATGAAACCTTTTCTGCCACAAGGTTTCCATTGGATAATTTCAGCTTCGTGGAGAGGAGGAATCTGCCGATTGGGTAACAGCTCATCATCCATAGATACTTACCCAGACTTAACAAACTGGAGAAAGGCTGTGGAGAGGACACTTCAGCTTCGCCGATCGGCGTCGGAACAACACGGAAAGCAGACGTATACCTGTTGTAAGTATTCACCTCAATTGGTCAACTTCAACTTTATTCATTCACTTTCAATTTACAATTACACGATAGCTTCCACCCGCGTATAGGAGAGCCTAATCGAGGCGGGGGAAGAGACACACAAATTTAAAGAAAGAAAAGAAAAAAAGAACTATTTTACAAACAGTACCAGCTGTCGCAAAATAAAAACTATAGTATGTATTAAGTTAATTTAATTGCATTATGATTTACACAGAGAATATAAATTTCGTTGTGTTCCTGAGCTAGTTAAATTTAAGTTGATGCATGATTTCAGTGATTTCAAGATAGTCATCAGATTTAGATAAAATTTCAAAGAACTTATTCCTTATCTCTTTCCGAAAGGTAGATTTTGGTAAGTTTCTCATATCTGAGGGTAAAGAATTCCAAATTTTTGGTCCAACTCTTAGAAAAGAACTACGCATTTTTTCAAGCCTTGAGTGTTCGGTATAGAAATCATCATTGAGAGAAGATCGGGTAGGATATGAGTGCACCTCAGAAATCCTAGTGAAGGCTCTCTTGATATTTTCAGGTGCAGAATTGTTAGCAACGTCCCACATGATACTACAAAGACAATCAAAGTAAATCAAAGACTTTTGATTTTAAGAAAAATGGTACAGCATGTTGCTTATAATCCGTAAAGTAAATCAGGCGTAGGGCTCGCTTTTGAATTAAGAGCAACTTATTTAAATAAGTTTTAGGTGCAGAGCCCCATGCACAGATGCCATAATAAAGATAGGGGTTGATAAGGGCTTGATAGATATTTAAGAGGGGACGTAATGGAATACTATGTCTAAGCTTTGCTAGAATTCCCACGGTTCTACTTATCTTTAAACAGATTAGATTAATATGGTTTTTCCAGGAAAGTTCATAATCAATCAGAACACCAAGGTATTTGACAAAATCTTTCTTTTCTAAGGTACTCAATGCATTTATAGCTGGATCATAAGCTTTGATGGAGGGATTATATATTAATCATTTGTGCCGAGGACGGAAAAGCACGTAATTAGATTTTTTAAAATTAAGGGTTAGCTTATTGGCTAAAAGCCAGCCACTGACATTACTTAGTTCAGAATTAACTATCTGTTCAAGATTATGGAGGTTCTTGTTTGCATAAATAATGCTTGTATCATCAGCAAATAAATAAAACGAAAGATGCTTTGAAGAATTTGCAATGTCATTCACATACAATAAGAATAAAAGTGGGCCCAGCACAGAGCCCTGTGGAACACCATACAAAGTTGTTTCACTGTTGGAAATATAAGAGCCATTTGAAGTGGTTTGTTTCCTATAGATTAGGTAAGATCGGAACCAATGATTAACAATACCTCTGATGCCATAAAAGTCAAGTTTTTGAAGAAGAATATAGTGATCAACAGTATCAAAGGCCTTTTTCAGATCTATAAAGAGTCCACAGGTGAATTTACCACTATTCATATTACTCTGAATTGTATTAACAATATCCAGAATTGCATGTTGAGTATTATGACCACTCCTAGAGCCATATTGGGAGTTAATCAATATATTGTGCTTAATGATAAATTTACTGAGTCTTTGATACATTAGTTTTTCAAATATTCTATTGAATATAGACAAAGGAGAAATAGGCCTGTAATTGCTTGCACAGGACTCATCATCATCTTTATAAACTGGCACAATCTTGGCAAGTTTTAGTTTGCTGGGATGTTTACCTTGGATGACAGATAAATTGTAAATGTTAGCAAGTGGCTGGCTAATAATGTGTTTGCAGCCTTTTAGGATTTTAACAGGACAAGAGAACATGCCATAAGACTTGTAGAGGGGAAAGGCCTGAATTTGGGCACTGAAATCATTGGGAATAATGGGTTCAAAGTTAAAAGAGTTTGGCAAACGGTTGTTAGTGAGATATTCATTAAATGAGTGCTTAGAAGGTGGTAGTTTGGAAGCAAGGTTATGTCCAACACTAGCAAAATGCTTATTAAGCACATTTGAGATTTCACTAGGGTCAGTTGAAAGACTACCATCAGGTTTTTTAATAATAGAAATTTGGTTTACTTTCTTCTTGGAGGTAGATATTAGGTTATTAATCCCTTGCCAGGTTGCCTTCATATTATTAAGATTTAGTTCGAAAAAGGAGTTGTAGTAATTCCTTTTACTTAAACGAGTTAACAGTGATAATTTATTACGATACAATTTGTACTCATCCCATAGACCATCGTGGTATAACTTGTTTTTCGTACGTATAGAGGTGAGTAAGCCTTTGGTTATCCAAGGCTTTGCCATCTGCTTAGCTTTACGTCTCGATACTGTTTTAAAAGGTGCATGCTTATCAACTAGTCTGTTAAGTTTGTTGTAAAAGACGTTAAATGCACAGTCAGCATCAGAGTTAGGGGGCCAGGTGATTAGCTCGAGATCATTGTTGAAATCAGTTTGGTTAAATGATGAAAGATCCCGTTTGGGGATTCTACTATTAGAAATTATCTTAAGGTTGCTAGACAGGAAGCAAACCTGTGAGTAATGGTCACTGATGTCGGACACAATGTTACCACTCAGTACAAACTTAAGAGCGTAGAGTTATACGCCAGGGGCTGCTTTCGTCGATGGAAGAGACCATCGATTTTTACTGGTAGCTCCTGACCCCTCACGCTGCGCAGCCCCCGCCCAAAATGTTGCTGTCTCGCCACGAGATCGCTAACTTCACTGGATGCGTGGGGTTTAAGATGAAAGCCGACAGGTGGATCGATAACTTTTCACCATAGAATATGGAAAGGACAGAGGGAACTGAGCTCATTCTATCTCTTTAGCGCTACTCCTCCAATTGGCCCGTCAGTCTCATCACTGGTACGAACCCACGCTAAACTCCAGGCTGAGACCAAGCATAGGCTCTACGATGACCTTAGTCTTCATCGGAAGTATTCCAGAGACAGGACCACGTTTTTACTCGAAGACTTCAATGTACCAACCACCACTCTAGGCTTTACTCTCTGAGTCATTTTGGAACAGGATAAATGAATGAGAATGGACAACGCATGTTGGAGCTCTGTTGTCACCTATGCCTCTCTGTCAACAACGTCTACTGCAAAACTAAGCGTCATCACAGAGTGTCCTGGATACACCGCAGATCAAATAATTGGTATCAACGCGACTACGTCCTTACAAAGAGGACTGCCCTATCCTGTATCAAGCTCAACGCAGCCTTTACAGTGCAGACTGTGACACTAACCACTCTCTGGTGTACAGCAAAGTGAAACTGCACTCAAAGAAAACCTACGATATAAAAACTGTAAGCAAACCTTGCATGAACGTCAGAAAGACACCCCATGCACAGAAACTGGAGGGGTTCGTAGCTATGTTTGAGAAATCTCTCCCCGACTTCCCTGTAGGAAACGCCTAGTCCATAGGAGGGGGAGGTACAACAAGACATGAGAGACGCAAACATAGTTACCCTCAACAAAAACGAGGAGGGCAGGAGAGATTGCAACAACTATCCAGGTATCGCACCGCTCAGAATCGCTGGAAAAATCCTTGATTGAGTTTTCCTGGAGCGTCTCCAAGAGCTTGAAGAGAGAGATTATCCAGAGTCACAGTGTGGCTTCCGTGCCAAACAACCAACAATTGACAAGATATTCTCCATCAGAAAATTACAAGAAAACTGACAATTTGCCATTACGAAAAAAATAATATCCGGTCGACAAGCTGCTTTCGATCACACTCAAGAAATTGTTTTCACCCTCCCCCACTGGAAAGCTAGGTATTGTCTTCTATAGATCGAGGGTTTCGGGAATTGGGTATTATGATCATTCGTCTCTTGAGAACATCTGCTCACTTATGATAAAGGGTACGAGTATAATAGGAATGGTCCGTGCCAGGGGTAAAATTAGGCTGAGTCACCTCTGGATTGGTCTTCTTTAGAGTTTGAACACTCCCAGTAATAGGTGGAAGAAAAAAGAAGCAGCCGAGTTTTAATCAACGTCGCGATATCGGAGTGCCAAGGAAACAAATTTTTATTCAAGTTATCTGGAGCTTAGGTTTGCAAAATGTTCTGTCAAATTAAAAAAGTAAAATTTATGAAGGAAATCAGTGTACACGATCGATTAAATACGATTTGGAAGTTTAGAAACTCCCTTTCCTATAGAAACCACTGCAACTCTTGATATAATAACTATTTGTCAGCGAGAGCATTTTTGAAGTTCGTATTATAAAAAGTTGAGGACTTAAAATCTGAAATAGCATATATCTTTTATGAAAGACTTGTACTATGATTTGAAGGAGATCCTTGAATAAATATTTTAAAAACCATCTTGCCCTGACTTTCATGCAAACGTTGTCGAAATTGTTCAGTGTTGTACCTCCAAGAAGTTGACATTTACACAACTTCCTTTGAAGGAAAATATAACAAATGAAAAGTAAGCGCAAGTTGTCTTTTTAAAGCATTTTATTGTTAATTTAACAACAAGACGCTTACAATGATTCTAGACGTTAAAAATCTGTGACAGATTACAGTATAAACTGATCACGATCAGTTATAAACAATGATCTCAATATGGACTTTATTATTCGCGGAAGTTACTCTAGCTAGCTGTGTTGTACCTAGCTCATTCTGTCTTGGTTGTACTAACTACTAGCATCAAGTAACCAGGCCTGTTTACAGAAAGTAGTAATTATTTACTATGGAGAAGAGGTGAAAAAGTAATTATAACAGCAAAGTAAAGATATCGACTCAAAGTCTCAGTGGAAATCAACCAAGAATTTTGTTCATAATTTAAACTCGAGGGATAAATAGGTGGGCTAGAGCTGGAATCGTTCCAGCATATCTCCTAAAGAATAAAAGAGATAATTTGACCAAAGGGAACAGAACCAAGCGAGACTCTTTTCCATTTGACAAAATTTGAAAGCTTTTAAGATTTCACCTGTTCTTCATTTCAAACGGAAGCCTGATCAATACTTCTAATAAATAACACTTCTTATAAATGTGTCGGTTCTTTAACAAGAACATTATAAATAGAGAAATTTATAGTTTAAAAATCACAATTGTTTTTCTAGACAGAGCTATATCGTTTGGTCAATAAATAATAAATAATTAACTGGTCTTGGTAACATATTCCAGGGTGCAGTGCAATCTGTTTTTTCGTTTTATAAGTTGTAGACACAAATGGAGACTTCTTTAATAACGTCTTTTAGCGAGTAGAGAACGACGTAATTGCGGTAAATCGTCACCATGTCATCTGTAAGAGGACCTTGCTGTAGAGAGAAATTTTATTTCAGGTTAACGATTTTTCAAGTTTTTCTATTTCCGCCCAACAAAAATACAGACAAAACAGATATTTGAAAAATGTGGAGGTTTTTTTTAAAGGAAAACCCAGTAGGTTAAAGAAAGTTAACAAAATTTAAATATTTAACGTAAGATAATATTTTATTCACAAATTGACGGTTACAAAACAAAACTGGCAGAAATTAGTTCCTCACATTGTAAATCACAATTGCATTCAGAATGAGGCAAAATTGACCAAAAAAAAAAAATTTCGTTAGACGTTTTTCAATTTGGATCCCCATCCTTGTCATCGTCATCGTTATTTTTCACTTTAAGTTTCTCTTCATTTTATCCTCAATTTTTGGTTTTATTCAAGTTGTTCCCTGTTTCTTAATTCACTGTTTTGTTTTGATCTTTTTTCACAGAAATTAAAGGTTACTTTAAATATTGCGACTAGTTACTAAAATGCCTATAGCAGTGAGCCAGTTCCTTTGGTAAAACCGACGCATTTCGGAATCACTGAGCTATAGAAGTTAACTTTTTTCTTAAATTGAGCGTCTCGAAGTATTTTCTGCTCGCAAATTCTTAGATAGTATTAAAAATAATTTGTATGAGTGATAGCTTACCAGTAAGTTATTGTCAACAAGTGCTTGGAGATATGCGCGAATGATCAGGTTCATCCGAGCCGACGTTTTTCCAGTTGCTGCAGTGGGTACAGGAAAGCCATTGCTCTGCATCTGAAAAGTTTGGAAAAATGTTGACATTGTAATAAGAGTTTTCAATGTATATAACCATGACACTCTCCATATTCCTTGAAACGTGTTCCATTTCGAGTCAAGCCGTGAAAGACCATAAGAAGGCACGTTTTTTATACAGTAAAACCTCCACCATTAAGCGACTGCCCAAAATGCGAAGAGTTATTGGTTCGCTAACGAGAATCGGGCCACAGGAGGTCCCTTCCAAGTGGAGATCTCGATACAGCTACTTTTTGGAGGGGAATTAATTGCATGCATTTTCTATGTTACGATATGTGTAGTTCGACGATCTCACTAAAGGCTCTTTACATAGTCTGAGTAGCGTACTGCACACAGTGAACATAGAGATGAGGCCATGAGCCAAGCGGCGTCAGCCCAATAAGTGATTAAGGTAGCTCAAAAGATGTGGTCGCTCACGAGTGGTTCTTTCTATAGGGCTTTGACTAGGATAACTTTGTTGTTTTGAATAGGTGGTCGCTGACGAGTGTTGGTCGCACATGGAGGTTCGACTGTCTATACTTGGATGTTTGGCACATATGAGATGACGTAATTGGTAAAGAGCAGCAAGGGAGGCTTAAGACTACACAATGATTTAAAGGAATTACATTTTTTCTGGGGGTTTCATGTTTTAATTTTGTCAGAACCTCTCGCTATCCACGAAACACTTATGTTGGGAAAGCTATTCTTGATTTTTTTCTCACTTTTTATTGTACTTTAAAGACAGTTAATTTCTGATTATTTTTGTTACCTCACGACTGAGCATGACAGATGAAGCATTGACGTAAGTGCTTATATCCCAGAGCACCTGAGCCAGCAAATCGTGCAGCGTTCCTTGGGTTTCTTCATAAAATAAGGCCATGTACAGTGGGCTTCTGAAGATATCCATCTTTTCGTACGCGATAGTTAGATTGTCTCTCGAATTCTAGAGACAGAAAAAAGTATCAATATGCATTATTGTTTACAGAGCCTCTAGAACTGTATAACATTTATTCGCTATTTTGTGGCAAAAACACGTATTTCAGCAAAAGCGTCAATAAATAAATAAATAATAAATAAATAAACAAATAAACACCAAAGAGTAAGCAAGAGATTTGCTATGTTTTCACAATTCCTTTGATAGCACGTGGATGACGTGATTGTACGAATCGTCTATTGATAACCTGATACTACAATATTCATGAATTCATGAAATATATCAGCACGAGATTGAGTGTTTCATACAACACATATCAAGCAGCGAAAAAGAGCTGAAAATTGTACGCCTTGAAGGTTGTTTTAGACGAATTTTTAGTTGCTTGGAATTATTTTAGAACATTTACCGTGTTTGACTTGCGCAAGTGATTTTCAAGGAGAAATTTGGGATCGAGAAAAAAAGTTTTATTTGTGGTTTGAATTCTTGATCTTCAAATAAAGTAAAAAGTGCCGCAGTACTAACATAGTAGAGGTTTAGCAACAGTACGTTAAAAACTTAAACAGCAGGTGGGTTCAAAGTCTGAGTAGATACCTTATTTGATGTGCACGATTGTGTGTTGACTTGTGGTGGAAACTGGCTGAAAGGGGGCTCCCGGAGATAACTTGTCGAGGCAATGAACTGATAAAGACTTTTCATCTGAAAAAAAAAATTAAGAGAGAAATACTCTCAATTTCAAAGAATTGTTGAAGGGTACCTAAAAAAAAAAACAACAACAACAAAAGTATATTTTTCACTGCCAGTGGTTAGGAGTGAAAGTTGACAAAAATAACAGAAACAAATAACCATCATAAACACGACAAAGATTTTTCTTCAACATATTTCCTGAACCAAAAGAGTTTAAGGTAAGCCCGTTCGTCCCTGGAATTTTCTTGAGAAAACGGACGCCTTTTGAGACATATACTAAAGCCGTTTTCTGGTTACAGTTAAGACAGAAACAGAAAGTCAAAGATTTAAAGAACCAAATGACTAAATCATGGAATCTCCGTTTTCAATATAGAAACTGCACGGAGTTTCTAATTTGAAAATGAAAGTTTTTGAATTTTTTTCAAGCGTTACTGAAGAAATCTCATTCGGGTATACTTTGAAGAAGAAAATTAGTTTGGGCTGCACAAGTTGTGCCCACCAGTGACGTCATAAATGGGGACAATGATCGTGGTTCACCGCTGGGCAGTTTCGGGTGGTCTATGTAAATGAGGAAGTTTCCTCAAGTGATTTTTGTTGAGAGAATGACTTCATCTGCAAAAATATAAACGCACACTTAACTTATTCCTACCTCTTGTGTGGCGTTGGTGGTCTTCTCAGGGATCACATAAGTGACAAGGACTTGTAATGTGCTTGATGTTGAACTTAACGGGACGCTGAGAGTTTCTGAACTTAATGTCGCAACAATAATGGTGGCGATAAGAACCTTTGAAATTTCCATCTTTCAATCTGTTAAGAGAAAATGAATACACATATAAAATTGCTATTATAAATTTGATGGTGAATTCTATTTGACGCACATTTCCAGAACGACATAATTTTCTCTTCGTCAGCGACACTAAATTAGCTGTTAGTCCAATTCACATCAATTGTTGAAACAAAATTGCCCTACAATTAGCTGTTGGTCCAATTCCATTATTTGTTGAAACAGTGAAACAGAATTGCCCTACAGTGGGCACACGAAATAAAACTGAAGACACATCGTAGCTCAAAACCTAGTGGAGTGTACCGTTGACTCCAAAACACAGAGCATGAGACGTATTGCGACTCTGCGTTGAATTGAGCGCAAAGGTAACTTACGGTAACTTTTCCTTACCTTTTACTTAGTTGTCTGAAGAGTCAACTTGTTTGATGTGAGAGTTAGTTTGAATGTGAGAACTGAAGTTGTGGTGCGCTTTATATGTCAACTATAGAGGAAGACTTAAGAGGCCTTCCATCATTTTCTTTAAGGGAAATTTTTTGATTTATTTTTGCGGCAAATCTTTCTAACTCTAAAAGTACTTCCAATCATATTATATTCTGGGAAATATGCTTTCCTACCATCACACATGGCATTCGGTAATGCTGTATATTAGATATAGATATGGACTCCGGAATGGGTTGATACCGATAAGTTCATTTTGTGGGAGACGTAACTCAATGCAGACTCGCATCATTTTTCTGTAAAAGGTAATCGTTTTGGATCATTCCTGTCATACATCTTTCCGTGGTTGATGTACCACTAGTAATCATGTTATATTCTCAGAAGTATTCTACATCATCCTCGAACATGAAAAAATTCAATAACGTTTAGTTTTAATAGGAAGCGTGTTTAAGAACATCGTAGACCTTCCGATACCGGAATCTCCGCTAAATGATGGAAACGCAATATTGAGATTTCTTCCTAAGATTTTCCTTTACTTTCTGCTTAGAACTGGCTTCTATTTTCCAGCAATTTCATAATCCATTGCTATTTTGAGGCCCAATATCAGGGGTTTATTTGTTTTACTTCAAATCCAAGTGAAAGTTCCTAAACGGAAGCTACAGTAGATTGTAATACTCGTCACGGGTAACGCAAAATCTTCACCAATTGTGTCAATTGTCACAGGAACTCAAGTTCGATTTAAGTTTATTATTAGCAAATGTCAGTGGATATGATATTCGATGTCAGGCTGAGAATATTCCCCATAACATGAACCTCACTTAGTTGAATAGCGTAACGAAGTTAAAGAAAAAGAACTGAAATTCTTCAAGGTCTTCTGTTTATTTGAGGATGACAATATTGTTTTATGTGAGGCTAATCGAAGAAAATCTTAATCATCTTTTAGGGTCCTAGAGGACTAGAGCGAACTGGAATTAGACAGTGTGTTTACTTCAGCAACAGTTGGTGATAGAGAGAAACAATTCTAAAGATGCTTGGTTATTTAAAGTTTGGGCCAAAGTTTGGTGACTGATATATTTAAATGTGGTCCAATATTGATAATGGCCGAAGCAATCTGGATCTAAATTCTGTGTATATGTTTGACCAATTACCTCTTCGTTGGTTAGTTGAGTTGAAATAATAAATCATAAGACATATTTGTAGCATTATGATTATTTTTTATTATAAGAATTGTTATTATTGCTACCTTGTCGTTGACATCTCGGGGTGACAAATTTATGACATAAGGAAACAAAAGTTTTGTCTGAAAAGGAATAAATCCCTAAGGATGGGTTTTTGTGGGAAAGAGCCGCCAAATGAGGACGTATTTGGTAGCTAAAATCTTGAAAAAAAAAGGAAAACAAACTCCACTTCCCCCCTCCACCCCCCCTCCGAAATTAAAAAAAGAAGCCGCGGAAGATGTGCCTTTTTTCCTTTCATCACTTTTGACGCTCAAGTTGTTAAAACCAATTTCAAGGCGATAACATACCCGTTTTGCCACCCGAAAATAGAAATCTAATATTGTACCGCCGTGTATTATTCCTAGCTGTATATTTTAGTGAAAAAAAACGAGTCTGTCAAAGAAGCCTAAATAAAAAAAAAAATAAAAAAAAGGTGTCTTGGAACGTACGTATGAGAAAAATACAAAACAAGGCCCCGTTTCAAACGTCGTGCTACTGCCGCCAGCCGAACTAAATTGATCGAATTAAATTCGACGTTAGCACGACAGTAGCGCGACGTTTGAAACCAAGTCGTGCTACACGGCAGTAGCTCGACTTGGTTTCAAACGTCGCGCCACTGCCTTGCCGAACTCAATTCATAAATAATACTTAGATTAGAATACATTTAAAAGTTTGTTAAATCGTTTCTTTATTTTTGTGTTTCGTTTTCGGCAACAGCCATTCTATTCGCACTAAGAGGTCATATGACCAATGCTTCCTTTAAACAATGACTTGGATTCCTGTTGATGACAAAAATTGACAGAGCACATAAAAACTATCTTACACCCGAAATTTGAGAAAAAACGCATTTAAGGGAGGTATTTTACAGCACTTTGAAGTAGTAACAAAGTAACAAAGTAGTATGATTTGTATTGGCCGCCATGTTGGAGGGCATACTCATGCCCTCCAACATGGCGGCCAAAACTACTACTCAGATGAGCTGTAAATGTTAGCACATCATCTTTTCACAATTTTTCTTGAAGTTTAAGTGCAAAATTTCTGTTCAGAAAGAGGTAATTCGTAGCGGAGCTCAGCGATCGAAGCGCACCAGCGGAGCACGATGGGTAAATAAATCTACCCATGCCAGAAAATTTGGTAATCACGTGACCGGCCGACCGACCGAGCGACCGTCCGTCCTCACCACAGGCATACCAGTGTTTACTCTCACACTTTCTAGCTACTTTGGGAGCCCAGGAGAAAGCTGATTGCACATCAATGTTGTCATCAATTGACAGCTGTCAAAACAGGGTATCCGCTGACCAGTATCACCTGACCCTATCACGGGCTCATGTGTTGACCCATCAAGGTCGAGTATATTTTGAAGTTATCCGCTGACAATTTACTCGTTTTCAAATGATCGCAGGGTCACGTTTACTTTTTAGGCGGGAAGACTTTCTCTTACCATGGTCACGTGTTGATCACGCTCCACGTCCAATTTTTATGCTCTGATTGGTTCAAATTTGACAGGTGAGTTCATGCGTAAAAATGCAGCATCTTAAAAGTTGTTTACTTTGACAGCTGAAGCTGACAGAGTTTTGAGTCAGCTTGTGATGTTTTTAACTGTCTTTTTTTCACTAGATGTACAAAATGAAATACAGCTGCTATCAAGAGTCTTCTCTGATTCATGGCTGGTTTGTTTATTGGGTTTTTGGTTGAGAAATGCGTCGCTTGTCAAAGCCGATAATCCGATTTCGGATGGCATCGTTTTTGTTTTTCACCTTGCTGGATCCGTACGAGAATTATAAAGGCTCAAGTGATCCTTGCCTTACTTGATAGCTTTCAGGAGGTGCATCTCGAAAAATGGTAAGCCTGAGTTATTATTGTATTTATATCTGATTTCATGAAGTCCAGCGGCGTAGTTTATGAAGCTAGTTTATGCACGTTTGCATTAAGATTTGACTGAGACACTGATCTGACCTAGTATGAGGTTTGATATAAGGTTAAGGTTACAGAACTTTAAAAAGCCCTTAGTCGATATTAATTCACCGTAAATAGAAAGAAAAGACTTTCCGAAGAATATTTAGTTATAATTTTGGCTGTAGAAAGAAAGCTTTGAGCGATTTTCTTGCCGTGAGTTCATCTTTGAAAACAGCAAATCACCGGGAAACCGGCGGCTTAAAACATAAATTTAATCTTTATGCTTACTAGTAAACACCTGAGGATTCTTAGAGACATTTAAATACTCATTTGTTTTCGTGAATGAAAATTGTTGTCTCTGTAAATGTTCTACCGAATTATATTTCTTTATTGATTGTTGGTAGTCTCAAAAGTGTAAGTTTCATCGCTTTGCCGTTTGTTTTAAGCCGTTCATAAACATCGTTTGCAGGAGTACTCAAAATGCCGAGCGTTTCAAACGCTTTTTACGATTAAAATCGTTATAAAACCATTAATAAAGAATAGACTCAATATATTCTTTATCACGTTGAAGCGTAACTCTTTTAAAATTTCTTCGCAAATTTGGCGCTTGTCAATAGTTCGAACCCAAGGGCGCGTTTCTCGAAAGTCCCGATAATTAACGGGCCCGGTAAGCTGTCTCCGTTTCCATTAAAGATCGAGGTTTCAATACTTTTGCATCTAACGTGGGAAAACTATCAGTTAATGAAACAAAATGGAGTAGTTCGCTAGCCAGGACCCGCGCTCTTATTCTTTATATTTCGATTTGAATATTTGATTTCGGGCCCGAAAAGTTACAGGGACTTTCGAGAAACGGGCCCCTGGGCGGATAAAGGTTGGGCGGTGAAACGAGCGCGTCCGAGCAAAGAGGTGTGATGCAGTGGACTGGAACTCTGCTTAGAGATGTCGCTTGTTTTCGACTTCGGTCAGGGCTTGGGATGTGGTTTGTACATTAGACACTGCCGCTGTCACTGAATTATTGCTGCTTGACTTGTTTTCTTGCACTTCTTCCTCGTTCCTTTGTGCTGGTACGCTGTCTCCGAGAGGCAAATGTTGCTATTTTTTGCGGGAGGTTTAATTGGACTAGACAAACATCTCTTTCAAAGGGTTTCTTTTATTACTTCCATGACTCTACCACTGAATTAACGTGACCAGCTAAGAACTTACACCTTTTAAGAAAGTAGTGCGGTTTTGAAAAACTAAATAACTATTATTTCGTTTAAGATATGACCCACTAATGGTTTTTCGAAGGCAAAATCATATAACTTTCATTTTCATAAAAATGATGTCACATGACCTCTTAGTACAAATGGCCTATTTAATTCGACGTCTGAAACCAAGTCGTGCTAGTGTCGTGCTGCAGTCGAGCTACAGTCGAGACAGCTTAGCACGGCAGTAGCACGACGTCTGAAACAGGCTAAACTGAATTAAGTTAATTATCAGCTTATTAAACAATTAAAGAAATAGAAAAATTGCGAGCTGTTAATTTTAATACAGTTTTGAATCAATCTGCTCGCCACTGCCAAGGGACTGAAAAAAATTGCCATTCTTTTTTACCTCTACACAAGCTTGTCAGGACCAAAATAAAGACACAATGCAAAAGTGTTCAACTTGGTTTTATTTAGCATTTTATTGTTAATGTAATAACAACAAACGCCTACAATGATTACAGTCCTTAAAACATCTTTTACAGATTACAGTATAAACTGATCCCGATCAGTTACAAACAACGATATCAGCATTTGATGCATTTTAGGATTAAGGTAACTAAGTACACTCTATATAGAGGCTAGAAAAAAACAAGAAGCAGTTTCTATGGAAATTACGAGAAAAAAAAATACAACAAAGTAAAATAACCCGACAAACCTGTTTTCTCTTAATGAGCCTGTTGGCCAGGCTCAAATTAACCATAACATCATATATAAATATCGAACACTTTGTAATCTCTTAAACAACTTTGTTTGTCTTGTTTTTTTTTCCTGAGTAGTATGGAATACGACGTTTTGCTTGCTTATACCAGGGTGTAATGCAAGCGTTTTTTCCTTTTACAAATAGAAGACACAAGTAGTGACCTCTTTAACGACGTTTTGTAGCGAGTAGAGAAGGACGTAATTGCGGTAAATCGTCACCATGTCATCTGTAAGAGGACCTTGCTGTGAAGAAAATGGATTTCATTTCAGGGTAACCACATTACCGTTACACTTTTTCCACATCGCACCTACATGAGATAACTAAGAGCACCATTAAATTTTTCGGGAATGACCACGCAGCTACCAGTAGCTCAAGTTATTAGTTTTTTCATTCCCTGCCTAAACTAAAGGAAAATTTTCCCCAAAAGTGCCTCATTAAGGAGTTAACAGCAGTATACTAAATTTTGTTTGGGTAGATTCAGTAATGGTCTTTTACATATTTTTTTTCTTTATTTCATCCCTGAAAAAAACAATTCTTTGGTACGAGAAGTGATTATCTTACCAGCAAGTTAGCTTTAACCAGTGTTTGTAGATACACTCGAATGATGTGGTTCATCTGCGCCGTAAAATTTCCAGTAGCAGTGGTTGGTACAGGGAAGGTGTTCTTTTGCATCTGAAAAATTTGCAAAAGATGTTGAGACTTATCAGACTTATTTTGAATGATTTTAATCGCTGTCCCCAGTTGCTCAAATGGTGGATAGCGCTAATCCAATAGATATTGCAATTAGTTTTTCTAATACTTATCGACTGGATAGTGATTTATCCGATGGATAGCGCCACCCAGCTATTCAACAACTGTGGGGAATTAAAATTAAGTAATTAATCTATTTCGTTTTGCATCTAATCGTTTGGAATAAATGATGGCCTAAAGGGTTTTCACGATATACTGTGAAAACACAGAGAAAATATGGATAGCTTTTGTAGGCTGTAAAAGTGAAATTTTTTAATCACATGCGAAATACTTTGTCAGGTTTCCTGGTGTCGTTTCGTTTGGACTTCCTCTAAACCTTGGGAAAAATACATGTGGCAAATCTATTTTAAAATAAATCATTTTAAACTAGTATCACGTTCTTGGCCTGCAAAAAATATATTCCGTGTTTGGGTCCCTTCGAAAAAGTTATAATTCAATTCAAATCAAAATTTTGTTACCTCGCGAATAAGCATTACAGATGTCGCATTGATGTCAGTGCTTATGTCCCAGAGCATCTGAGCCACTGAATTGTGCAACGACCCTTGATTTTCTTCATAGGATAAGGCCATGTACAGCGGACTTCTGAAAACATCCATCTTCTCATAGGCGATTGTTAGATTGTCCTTTAATTGCTTCAGAAAAAAAAACGATATTCAAATACATTCCTAACAGCCACTCTAGAACTGTCAAAATTTATTGGATATACAGCAGAGAAATAAACCGATTGGAGCAATTGTGTTTTTTTAAGTAACTTGGTTGCACGAATCTGCACCTATTGTCAACTTCCTTCTTTTCGTTCAATCAATGTCCTTAAATTGAAAAAAATCTAATGAATTTAGTCATAGCTTGTGACTAAATCATGAGAGTATAGTCAGTGTTAGCTTTAGATGAAGGATTTCAAAGGGATACCTGGTTTAAGGTGCAAGATTGTGTGTTGATTTGTGGCGGAAAGCGGCTGAAGGGTGGCTCGAAAAGATAACTTGTTGAGTTGATGAAGTGGTACAGGTTTTTCATCTGCAATAAATAAATAAATAAATAAATAAATAAATAAATCGATATTTAGATAAACAGTGACATTAGATAGATAGATAGATAGATAGATAGATAGATAGATAGATAGATAGATAGATAGATAGATAGATAGGGAAAAAAGGAGGTGAACATTTTCACTTTTCTATAATAGCTTACGAGATACTAGAGTGAATTTCAACCATCTCCTCGAGTTGCAAACTGCACGAGTGAGACGTCTGAATCATTGAGCCGGTAATGCCGTCCAGTGACGTCACTACTCCTTTGCTTAATTAATTCATGCAGAAAGAACAACGCTATTTTCAACTGGCAAACAAAGAAATATCGTCCGGAAAGGTCTGCACGGTAAATAATTGTTTTACTCTTGGTTTCCAGTTTTCGGCTAGTGACTTCACTGGACAATATGAGCTGCTTGTTTGATTTAGACGTCTTTCTCGGGAGATTACGGCTCGAAGCCGAGACGGCTGAAATTCAGGCCAGCAAGAAACCAGAAAAAAGACAATTGACCGTCATCTTTTGTTGGTAACAAATAATCAACAATTATCTCTTCAACGTTTTTATGCATCACTGTCAGTGGACAGCACAAATAAAATCGCTGGACGTTTTTGATTCATGTGTTAGATTTCCTGTTCGAGAAATACATGTGATCATAGTCTTTTGTTATGTACCAATAGAAAAGGAACGTACGCGAGAGTTTGATGTAGTTTTCGAGTAGCATGAATTGAAAGAGAGAAAGGCTAAATAACCTTTCTTTAGAAAATATTACTTCTGATCAGCTACAAACCTCACACCATTCATACCTCATATGTGGCATTGGCAGTTTTGGATGGAATCACATAAGTGACGAGGATTTGAATTGTGCTTGGTGCTGACTGTGGTGGGGCGCAGAGAGTTTGTGAACTCAACGTCACAGTAATTATGGCAGCAACAATCCCCTTAAAAAGTTTCATTTTTAATCTGTAAATAAAAAAAAAAAGCACTGAACAATAACTACAATCATAAAAACAAAACAATTTCTCTCTTCTACAAAAGAGAGTGACGACCAAAAGCTGGTTTTCCCATTTATATAAATCGAACGCTTCTATTATCGCTGAAAAAGCGAAGGCTTGCATACAGGGTTCCCCATGCCTAACTCACAATTTTGCAGTTGTTTAGTTACAACTTCGCAGAGGGATGGTATGAAATAGATTTGTTCTCACCTTTCACGTAGGCCTTTGTAATTCGACTTCTTTGCTGTGACTGTTACATTGTGTAATGTCCTTGCTGTCTCTTATATGTTGACTGTAGAGGAAGATGTAAACTTCATCTTGCATCATTTTTTGCAAGGATAAATTATCTGGTTTATTCCCTCGTTGATCAATCATATATATTTCAATCATATATATTCTTGGAATGCTATCAAAAAGCACGGCATTCAATTTTTTGGTGCAAAAATTGACTCGTGAACAAAACTGTATTGGTTTATACACGCAAAACTGCGATCGTTTAATAGACGAAAACTAATTTTTAGGCTCATTAACATTTTTTTTCCTTTTTGAAGTCAGATTTGCTTGTTTTTACTTCCGATTTATACATATCTCAACCTTGAGGCCAAATACGGGGCCGGGGAACAGTGCATTCGAACTCTAGTAGAAGTTCCTCAACAGGAGCGTTGGTCGTTAGTCACGGGTTATAGAAAATCACTTTCCTTAAGTGCATTATGAGCAATTGTTTGTAGATATGATATTCCATGTTTCTTTAAACATTTTCCCGCCCCAACGTCATTTGGAGTAGTGATAAGGCCATTGATGCAATATGTCTCCAATGGCATTTGCTTACTTTAGGATATCATTGTTCTGTTTGGCACCAAAACAGGAATATAGTGTGGTTGTTGATGCCATTATGATAAAGATCGAATTACTTAATTATATTTGGCTTGGTTTATATTGGCCACCGATACGTATAAATGAAGCAAATACCTTATAATGGCCGTGTAAGTTGTAAACGGATACTCAAATTTATTGGTTACAACTTTTGTTGGTCAGCTAGAAACGCATGCACTTGGATAAAGATCATTTTAGCTGTTGTTGGTCCTTTCCAGTGAGAATAGTTCATTCCGAAAGAGCCATAAAATGTAAAATAATTGCAAGATTCTAAAAAAAAATTCTGATTCAGCTACACTGTGGCTAAATTAAAAGAAAACGTGTTTGCGTCTTTGAAGTGCATCCAGTGATCGTTGTCGTAAAAGTACCGGGAAAAACAAAGAATGAAACCTTGTTTTTTACGCGTATGGGCGGATTTTGCTTGTAATACAAATATAGAGTCAGTTTCAAATTTCAGGAAGTTGTTCAACCATTTTTGATGAGTTAAATATAGATTTTCATGAGCACATTCAAAGTTGAATATACTCGAGTGAGTGCTTGACCGTACCTTCCCATTTAAGAGGGGAGAATGCCTAGCAGCCTCTAAAACCCAAAAGAATTAGTTAATGTCAGTTAGAAAGTTACTCAGGTTATGACAAGGCGATTTCGGCCTGAAAGGCTAAACAAACGTTTCCTGACATAACCGTAAAACATGTCTTTGCACGGCTGCACGTGCTATTGACACTTTGGTACATTTCCGAGAAGTCCTCAATCAAGTTCAAGCTTTTTTGTCTTGACACTTATTTTCTGTTCTTCCTCTAACTTGCCCGGCAAACAAAAAAAGATAATTAATAACGAGGTTATTAAAGCAAGATTTTTGTTACAAGGTACATGATTGCATTACATTGCATCGTCGTCACTTTTTGAGTAAGGTCCCTAATGCTTATAGGCCCTTCTTGTAAACAGCGACGAACGAATTTCCAAGACATGTTTGTTCAATGCACACAGACTGCCCCGTTTAAAGGCAGGGTTTTACTTGGTATGTCCTTTCGCTCTTGGACTCCAAAAATGCAAATACTGAAAGAGTGCTCGAGTTGAAAAGTTTGTAAACTTTAGCCTTTAAATTTACCCAGACGAGTTTTTTATTTTCCTGCAGATTTGTCGGTATTTTTCCTTCCGTTTATAAAAATTGCCCGAAGAAAAACGCTTGACAGTGTACGTCTCTCAACGTTTGTCAACAGAACCTTATTAACTGAACCTTATTGTCAGCAAGGAAAGCTTCGCTTACTAGTTTGTAAATGTGATGATGTGTTTTTAAGGCCCTGTTTGTGTAGAGAAAACGTTTCTTAGATAAGAGGGGTCACTCGCCTACCCGAGCAACCCTGGGTGAGCCAAATTTTCCTAAATTTACTTAAAAACCTTGAAAAACCGTCACGATGAAGAAAAAAAGTTGGTTGGGTAGAAGGGGTGACCCACCTAGCTGGGTCACCCTAATTCGATGGCAGGGTCATCCACCAAACCGAGTCATCTTTTCTCCATATACTTTGGGTTACCTAGCCGAGTCAACTAGGTAAAGGCGAGAGAATCAGAGTATGCACGACCGCTGTTGTAAGCTCTTGGAGTGGACAAATGGTTCAGCTATATATAATCGCCCTAAAATATAAACGGAGCTTAAATGTATGCCACGTTCATGATTCGCCTGTTAACTTGTGGCGTTCACTTGACTTATTTGTTCTATAAATGATTACATTTAGGTTGTATTGACTTTTCCTTAGTCATATGTCTTGTTTTCTGTGCGGCTCCTGAAATGCTCTACTATTGGTATGGCAGAAATGCACGTATTTTAGACGTACTAACGATGGAACTTTTTCTGCCACAAGATTTCCATTGGATAATTTCAGCGACGTGGAGAAGGGAAATCTGCCGATTTGATAACAGCTCATCATCCATAGATACTTACCCAGGCTTTGCACATTGGAGAGGACCCTTCAGCTTCGCCGATCGGCGTCGAATCAACACCGAAGCAGCAGTATACCGGTTATATGTCTTCACCTCAATTGGCGTAAAGTTATACGCCAGGGACTGACCATGGGAGAGACCATCGCGTTTCACTGGTAGCTCCTGCTCCGCCTTAAGCTGGGCAGCACCTGCCCAAAAGGTTGCTGTCTCGCCGAGTAACTGCCTTAAGTTTGGACGCCTGGAACTTCAAGACTATGATAACTGGCCTCATAAACGATCTTCTTGCATTAAATGAAACCTGTAAAGCAGCAGTCATCGACAAAAGCAAAGCAGGCTACATATGGACAAGAAACAAATTGACTTCCCTCTGGCAAGGCAAGTCAACAACTTGACCAGAGTGCATGATTTTGGGGGTTGCTGTCAGAAGCTGCCTGATTTTTTCCTTGCAACAGAAAGAACTGCGCTCATTCTATCTCTTCATCTCCCCTCCTCCAATGAACCTGTCAGTCTCATCATTGCTTAACCAAGCGCCCTTAACTCCCCAGCTGAGACCAAGCATAGGTTCCACGAAGAGACAGGACCACTTTTTTATTCGTCGACTTAAACGTACGAGTGGGTACCAACTACGGCTGTTGGCCTTACTGGCTGAGTCATTTTGGAACAGGATAAATGAATGAGAATGGACAACACCTGCGTGTCAACAACGTCTACGTCAAGCATCATCTCAGAGTGTCCTGGATAAACCCAGATCAAATCATTGGCATCCACTCAACTACATCCTTGCAAGGAACACAGTCAAGCTATTATTGTTTGTAATATATAGATTTAGCCAGGGCTAAAAGCGAAGCTCCAATTTTAATAAATTTATAATTTAAATCAAACAATAAACTTTTAATCCACAAATCATTTAACTTTAGGGCACATTCATGTGACTTTTGAGGGAAAGGCTAAGTTATTTTAGAGTGAAACATCTTACATCGAATTGATAACCTTATATGTACACCCAAAAAATAGCAAACATCTTCGATCACATTCAAGATCACTGTAGATTAGGCCATCCGAAATCGAATTACCGAATTTTGACAAGCGACGCATTTCTCAACCAAAACCCAGTAAACAAACTAGCCATGAATAACAGAAGACTCTTGATAGCAGCTGTATTTCATTTTGTACCTCCAGGGGAAAACGACAGTTAAAAACATCACAAGTTGACACAAAACTCTGTCAGCTTCAGCTGTCAAAGTAAACTACTTTCAAGATGCTGCATAATTTTTCCGCATGAACTCACCTGTCAAATTGTGACCAATCAGTATAAAAATTGGGTGTAGAGCGTGACCAACGCGTGACCATGGTAAGATAAGGTCTTCCCCGCCTGTACTTTTAAAAAAACTGGATGAATTTTCGCTTCCGAGGTCAGTTTGAAATCAAAATGCTAATAGTGCGGGACCATAGTGACATAAACACAACATATTTGATATGAATCCTTGGAAAAAATAAACTTGAGCCTGCGATCATTTGAAACTGGTAATTTGTCAGCGGATAACTTTAAAAAATACTCGACTTCGATGGGTCGACACTTGAGCCCGCGGTACGGTCAGGTGATACTTGTCAGCGGATGCCCTGTTTTGATGGCTGTCAATTGATCACAACATTGATGTGCAGCCTGTGCAATTAGTTTTCTCTTGGGCTCCCAAACTAGCTAAAAGTGTGAGAGTAAACATTGGTTGTCCTGTGGTGTGGACGGCGGTGGGTCGGTCGGTGTACGGTCACGTGATTACCAAATTTTCTGGGATTAGTATTTTCCTGCGTTTGACTTGGTAATTAGCAGGAAAATATGCTCTCATCGGTATCTTATGTTTTTTTTAGGCGTGTGCGCTGGTATGTGGGTAATTAGTAGGGGTATATATTTGGGCGTGCTGGTTTTGTCGTTCATCTCGGTCTTGCTGTTCCAGCGTTCGGGTCATTTTTATTTGTTTTTGACTTTTTAGGTAGTGCGTGAGTTCTTTTGGTTATATTTTGCAGATGTTTTCAGCTCTACTATGTGGTCAGATCTTCGGGCTGCGGTTTGGGCAGCGCTTGGCTTGAAGCGAGCCGCACCCAAGGTTTGTGTGTTTTCTTGTTGGGACAAACTGAGATTTAGAGGAGAGGGGTAGATTTACTTAGCAATGGGTCTCGGCCCACGCGCGCTTCGCGCGCGCGTGGAGCTCCGCTACAAGAAGCGTATCCTGGAAAGAAAGGCTTTAGTTTTCGGTCAGTAAGAAGGTTTTTGTTTGAATAATGAGATACACGTGGAAAATCATCTGTCAAATGAAGAGCCAGAACCCTTAAGGAAGGAAATTGTTGCTCGGTTGGGTCTTTTTGCATGAATTTATTTTAGTTCAAATTAGTCATCATTGCCTAGCTGCTCACTTCCTCATAGCGTGCATCAAAACAATATAATAACCCTTAAAAGTCTTGGAAAAAAATGCGGTCTTAAGACATGTTTTACATGATCCCCTTCAAACGAACTTCCCTTAAGGGTAAATCTCGAGGGGGGAAGGGGCATTCAAGGAACGTTTGGGTAGCGGAGTGCCGCTGAGGCCTTCAATTTAAGCTAACATCATAGAATTTAATTTTTTTAAAAAACATTGTTAGTACCACACATTTAGACAACCTTTCCAGCGACACCATGTTAAGGTGCTAAATAGTGAAATTTTCAGAAGCCAATAAGGCAGACATCCATAACCTGTTCAACGGCACATACCCATCTAGGCCAAAGTAGCCCTGTACATGAGGGTATACGTAGCATGGACTAGTAAAAGGCCCCTCTCCTCCTTTTCCCACTTTAGACCCTTCCCTCTTCAGCCTCCCCTCCTGAGCACTTTTGCACTTGGAGCCCTCCTCTCTTGCTACTTTTGTCACTTGGGGCGAGTCTGGACAAACAAAAATGAAAAATATGATCACGACATTCAATTTTGAATTTTCTTTTAATTCAGAGCCTGTAATTAAAAATTGAATGGACGAATGACCCACGGAACTTTTGTGCAACAAGAATGACTAGCTGTAAAGGACCTATTTTATTGAAGTTACCAGGCTCTGTTTACAAGGCATAAAGCTGTCGGTTGCTATGAAGCAGAGGTGAAAAGTAGTAATTACTCTAGGAAACATCAAATAAAAGCCTAAGTGGAAATAAACCAAGAATTTTGTTTATAATTAAAATTAAACACGGAGAAGACTTCGTGAGACTTTTAGTAGATGGATTTATCTTTCAAGATTAACAAGTGACTGAGGACACAGGAGAAAACGAAATTCTTTTTCCATTTGACAAAATAACTAGTTTTTAAGATTTCACCTTTTCTTCATTTCAAACAAAAATTTAAACAATGTTGCTTGTACCAGGGTCGCCATTCCGTTTATAAATAGTAGACACAAATAGCGACCTCGTTGATGACCTCACCTAACGAATACACTACGACGTAATTTCGGTAAATCGTCACCATGTCATTCGTAACAGGTCCTTTCTGCAAAGAGAACAGATTTTATTTCAAGACGACTTTAGAAACCGCTTCATTTTATCCTGACATAATGCAATAGGACCTTCCACGTTTTATTTCAACTTTTGACTAAAAGCAGAAAACGAAAATCCATCGACACTGCTGGAAAAAGCGCCTTAAAGTTAGGAAACCTTACCAAATTTAAAGGTGATACGTCCAAAGCGAGCAAATATATTGCTCCACAAAGTCGTGAAATTTTACAGACGTTTGTATTTGTTGATATTACCAGTCTACTACGGATTTTCTCAGTAAAAAGTTGAAAAAACCGTGGAAGGGTTTATTAATCCCATTAACCCTTTCACTGCCAGAGTGTTTGATAGAGATTTATAAGGTGACTCATCTTTTGAGTATGTGAACGAAATCCTATGATGTGACCATTGAAATGAAAGCTCTCTGCCTGAACTCACGCGTGATGCTATTTGTTTTCCAAAATTTTACAAAATGAAATTTCGAAATCTGGTCGAAATTTGCCTTTGGCTAGATTTGGCAGTGAAAGGGTTAAGCATACATTTGCATGAATGATCCGCTAGCCACAAAAAAACTTGTTCAGCTTTATGAAGCCAGACCATGATATAATAGAGTTTGTTCTTTTCGGTAAAGAAAAAGCGTTTAATTCATAAAAACACGGCTACGCAACAGATAGAAGTTTCTTCCCAACGTTATGAATCATACTGTAAAACAAATTGATTTTATATTTAAAACCCCACTACCACCACCACCACCACTATCATCATTATCACCATCATCATCATCATATTCCTTCCTCGAAAGTAGTGATTACAATATTTGAGGTTAAATCACTGAAGTTTTCAATTGCGTTTTTGTACTTAGTATTGTTGGGCCATTTTATAGATGAGGAAACTTTCAAATTTGGATTTTAAGTGACGCGATACGAGCAAAAATCTCTTTTTCGGAAACTTAGTATTCCGCTCGTTTATGCTTTTTGTTCCTTTAATTGCTTTAGGGACAAACTAGGAAAGCAAAATAAAGGAACCTTTTTTGCACAATGGGAACAAAGGATAGCATATTCGGAGCAAACAACTGGTCCGTTAGCAGTAATTCTGGAATTCTCTACCTGATCACTTTAGAAAGACTGTAGATTATAGTGAATTTAAGCGCAAATTGTTAGTGCGCGGTTTTAGTTAATAATACATTAATTAATATTATATTATATATGTTGTAACTTTTAAAATTAGTTAGGATCGGAGATACTAGCTATGTAAGCTACACTAAAATCCGAGGATAAATAAAGTTTATGTATGTATGTATGCATGTTGTAAATTGGAACACAAAGTTCCTTTACATTTTAGTCAAAAGGAACAACTGGTTCCTCTTTTATTCCCTTTAGGAACAAAAGGTCCCTTTTCAATAGTTCCGATTTCCCTTACTGTTCCTTTTGGAGTGATTAGGGAACAAATGTTCCCAATCCAATTTCTCGCTTGACACAGTAAGGAACACCTTGTTCCTATTTACTGGCAATCAACTGCTGTTGGGAACGCCTTGTTACCTTTCGGTTCAAATTGTTCCTATTCATGCCCCACAGGAACAGAGTTGTTCCTAATCAAGGTGTTATGTTCGGCGTATAAATGGGAACAGGTTCCGAATTTGTTCACAAAGGGACAAGCGTTCCATTTTACGTAAAGTGTAAACAGGAAAAGGGAATAGTAGTTCCTACTTAGCGTAGGCTATCTGGAACTACTGCCTATCACATCCTCGATACAAATTTATAAAAACATATCCTTCAACGAACAAGTTGGGCACGAGACTTGCCCACTACATGCGTACTATCTCGTTCGGGCTGACCCGCGAAGTTCAGGCTTGTGTGTTTGGTCCTTTTTATTAATTGTTACCAAATACGGACAGGGAAACAATGGGGCAAGGGGCAAGAATGACCAGGTGTGGGCAGAAATGAGTTACAAATATCTCATTGGCCGATAGGATGATCTAATGGGGAACCTTTTGCTAGTATAAGTGCGTGCATTCTTTAGGAATATATCGATTTGAAGCTAATGAATAAGATGAACAAACGAGACAATGATGTCAACAAGTCAAAGTTACCAAATGCAACGCCTAAAAAAAAAGACTTCACTTAGAAGAGAATGAGTGTGATGGTCTTTTTCACTGTCCAGTGCAAACTTGTAATCACGATGGATTCACCACACAAAGAGGATGCAGAAAACACCTAAAGAGCAAACACCGTCTGCAACATTATTTCGAAGAGAACCCAAACAGAGCTCAAATTGAATTATTTCATGAACATATCAAAAAAAAAATTGAAGTCAATGATCGGAAAATTCACGTACAACGAGGGCAATTGGCTCTTTTGACTTGACAAACAACATTGCTAAGAGTTTTTTCTCATGGCTAGCTGGCAGCGGTGGGGGTTGTAAAAGCGATCGGCAAGTACAGTACTTGTCAGCAGGTGTTTTAAGTTTCTGAAATTCTGTTGCGCAGACGAAGAGGAGCTCACATTTGACGTTGTTGGTTTTAGCCTATGTTCACCCGAATCTCCTACTTTCGTTGATACAATGGAGGATGAATGGAAACTCGCACACGCGGGACGCCAAGGTTACTTGGACGCCATTGCAGAATTAGCGGATTTCAGAAAGGTAAATGGCGCATTAGAACCAGTATGGAGAGGCCTGTCTACCGCAGAAAAGTATTTAAAAAAGGGCAAGAAAAACTGTCTCAAAGATGATGAGGTTGCAATGGGCCAGCGGACTCGATATTGACGCTTTAGAAGCAAAGGAGGACTGGGCCACGCTGGAAGAGCTTTTAGTGGTGGTGGGGAGTTACTTGCCGCGCTACGAGAGCGTGCTTAAAACATACAGGGATAAACCAGGTACTATTTCGCCACTGGAATTATCGTTTGGTACCAAATTTCTGGCCGTCATAACAATATGTAACCTTAGATATGGTCCACGAAGCTAGGACGAACGGCGGATTTATAGACCAAAAACTGTTTAAGACAGCTGGAAAGTATGCTTTTGATTCTCTTTTCCTGACAGACACCAGTATGCAAGTCCTAGTTGGCTACATCAACCACATTCGCCTACCTCTCAAGTGTAACTGTGATTCTGTTTTAGTCACTAGAAATGGAGGACAACATAACAAGCTAGGAGAAGTAATGAGTAAATTGGTTTTCCATGCAACAGGCAAGTATGTTCACCCAACTCGCTACAGCCAAATAGTGCAGACGGCAAGCTCTAGAACACTTAGCAGCATCGCTCAAGATGCGATCTCCGAGGAACAGAAACACAGCTCTGCTGTGGCAAGAGTTCACTATCAAAAAGGGCGATCTCGCGAGGTCGCCAGCAAAGCACAGGGTGAGAGGGGATCAGAGCTAGGAATGGACGTACACTCTAGGCTTTCTGAGAATTCAAGTTCTTCACAGGAACAAGATTTTGTCAAAACCGATACGTATTCTAATGACAAAGAAGACGTAACCACACATACAACACGCGAGCCTTTGGTAGGAGTGCCATAATTGAGGCGCGAAAATGGATTTGGGCAATTTGGCCGAATTTTAGGTCCAAAAGGGAAGAACGGCTATTTCTCTTCTGAGCCGAGCCGCTCGAAGATTTGAATCTCATCAAAATCGTGGCAGCGTTGACAAGGTGCTACTTAACGAAAAAACTTTAGCCCTACATGAAATGCGAGAACCAACTATAGAAAGAAGTGACAAATGTAAGCTAAATCCGTAAAGTCAATGTGATTTATTTGATAACAGAATTTCTTGGCATGATCATGCCATCATGGGGCTTTGTAAAAAACATGTAAAAATGACGTGGTATTTGAAACTGACAACATAGCATTAACGATACAACTGTTCTATGGTGGTGGAAAGGCCTTAAAATTAGTTTAACCCAGTTTTTTTTGAATTATTTACTAGCACTTAAGTCGATACTACTTTTGTACACGGTTCTGTGAACCAAAAAAGCTAGTCACTCGCTTCTGTCCCCTGTCATCCTCGGAGACCCAGGGGCAGTTAGTCGGGTCGATAAAATGTTCGTGGTGAAAGTTTACTGTAAGATCGAGACCTTACTGTAAACTTTCACCACGAACATTTTATCGACCCGACTAACTGCCCCTGGGTCTCCGAGGATGGTCCCCTGTATGTCTGGCTTCTCGAGCGTCTTGCTCGCTTCCAGGGGATGATGTCTTCGGTTCATAGCGTTTTTTAAAACCGTCCTCAAGCTCTCCTAAGGTCCTAGTTACCATTCTGTGCGGTAGTGGGGTTTGTAGTAGCCATCTTTTAAGCCCAAACGATGCAATCTGTGGCATGCTCTAGAAGGCACTCGTTGGTCTCTGGTTCAACTTGCGGCAAGCTTCTAAAGGAGGATTTGTGAAGTCTTCGGTTCATCCCGTCATTGTGTGCCTCGCCAAAGTCCATCTCCTGTTGACATACTAATACATTATAACTATACATATACATACTTGCACGGCAGTGGAAAACCTGTGCTTTCTTCCATTTTACATCGTGGGATGTGAAACCAACTTGACAAATGATCTTCCAATTAAATCATCTATGACGAGGAGGTTGGTGTATGCCTCGTTGAGGAGGATGACTTCTGTTGAACTATGAACCATTGATTTGTTGAAGCTCTTCTGTTTGGTAACACGAGCGATTCGGCTTAACGGCAGAATCTGAAACACTGGGCTGAACAGGCTCGTTTTAATTTGCCGCTGTCAGAGGCCCCGATGGCACATGGTACAGGTCGCTTATGATCTTTATCTCTGAAGAGCGCGAGGAAATCGGCGCAAAACTGTTGGATTTGCCCTATCAGATAGGCTATTGGTTAGAATTTGCTCGACGTATTTAGGATTGAGATCTTGGAGGCTGTCATAGTGAACATAGGCTCTTGGAGATCTGATACCTCGCTGTACAACATAGAAAAAAAAGAGGTGTTGAAACATACAAACATGTGATAAATAGGTAAAAGAAGAAGTAGAATCCTTGACCCGCCGATAAACGAAGAAAAGAGAAGAAAAGAAATGGTCTGATTGGAAAAATGAAGAGTCAAATGAATAACTATAAGAAGTTCTAGATTAGGTATCTCGAAACTGAATAGCACTTGATTTGGGATATTTCAAGATTAATTATGTTGTATAGTTAAAGAAAAAACGATTTTTCTATTGAAGAGATACATTGTCATCTTAGCCAGCAGATTAATTGTAGCCAAGAAAATTGTGATAACGGAATTAAAACAACCTTTACTAATGAAGACGTATGCTCTCACCTCTGATTCTGGGATCACTCCTTGTGCAAAAGCTCACAGAGAAAAACCAGAACCAGCCATTCTGCATTTCAACCAAGTTCCATCTATGTTAAGTTGGCCAATCAGGGAACTTTCTGGCTCACTCAGAAGTGGTAGAACTCGTTGAAAATGTTGGACAAGCCTGTCTTTGAAGCACTCGTTCCCCATAAGATTTAGCACAAACGACTTCATGGAGCATTAAGGAACTTGAAAGTTAACTGTGATTCTACGAATTTCTTGTACACATCTCCTCGGTAGACACTAAAATGAAGCTTTTTCATCGCAGCACGGATGTCATTACAGAGAACCGTTACTGGGCAAGACAATGGCTTGTGTGTTGTTCATGGTGTCTCTACGCCTGGAGTGCTGTTTTTGTTTCCGTAGAGACCAGAACAATCGATTTTCAAACCAGCGCGGCGCAATTCTCAGCGAATAGATGTAGTAATCATCGGTTTGAATTCTTCCCTAAGCACTCGCACACGAAGCTCATTTTCTTTTGACAATATTTCTTGAAACTGTTTGTCATCACTTCTGTTTATTTCGTCTTGAGGGGCTCTGTCAGTAAAGAATAATAATAATAAAAAAGCTTACTATCTCAGAATAAGTCTTTGACTGGCGCATCAAAGTTAAAATAAAGTAAAACGCTCTTTTTCGTGTTGAAAATCCCAGATGGCTTAAATCGCACTTAATTAGGCACTTGCTCCGTTGCTTATTGTTATGTTACAAAATTACCTATTTGAGTGAAGACAGTTACAGTTAAAGACATTGCTTGACTACGATAAGATGGTAACAATAAGGGTTGACTCCTTGTTGATTTCTTTGGTTAACAAGGCATTCCTGTAACCGTTTTGCATTGAGTAAACTAACCTGAGGCAATGCGTATAAGCATGGATTCTTGTGATCTTTTAAAACTTAGCAGAGTTGGTTAGGGGCCTGAGAATTTTTCACGCTTTCCTGGAAAGGTAGAACTCGAGGCCGCATTCCCAAGAGCGCCTTGAATTTTTATCGGATTTACAGCTGAACCATTGTGAGTTTGGTAAACCAGCCAATACGAAATTGCTGGGAAAAGTTACTTTCCGTTGAAATTTGCGAAGGATTTATCCGGCGCAGATTCTTCCTTCAACTCGTCAATCTACCGAGTTCAGCTCTGCAAGCTATGTTAGAGGCCTTGTTGTTAACTTCTAAGTAACTTTTACATAATTTGAAGTTAATTTTTTTTATTGGGGAACTATCCCATTTTTTAAAACCTTGCTTGGTGCACATTCCCCATACCTTGCTGTTGTAACTTAAGGTTGGGGATATCATTGTGTCAAAAATTTGGGATGAGGTATTAGGATTAAGTCTATTAAGAATTGTCTGCTTCCGTAGTAGAGGAGGAGGACGAGGAGGAGCAGTAGTAGTAGCAGTAGTAGCAGTAGTAGTAGTGGTAGTGGGGAGTGGTAGTAGTAGTAGTAGTCTTCGTTGTTGTTGCTACTTTTGTTGCAAATCATTGGAAAAATTAGAGAAATCGGTAGTCAATTGATCATTCTGCTCTGATCCTTCCTCTCTGACC